>NC_056746.1:1510226130-1510486130 GCF_019279795.1 Protopterus annectens
TCAATGTTCTCCATTTTAAGGATTGCCTCGAGCAAGTGCATTTTGAGATTTAGACTTCTAGTATTGAGCAACATGACCCTCAGATTGCATTTGTTTGTAGCTGTTACAGTGGTAAATTGGTCTTTGGAACACCTCCTAAAAAAGGCACTACAGGGGTGGTAAGAGCCTTGGACAGTATCCAGAAGCCTAGGAGTGACAGATGCAGGCCAATTGTTGAACTCAATAATTTTATGCTTGTACTGTGGTATCATTCTGGGTGATGGTAGGATGCTGCTCAGGGCTAGGGTCATACCCACCTGGGCTACATAATCCAAGAGCTTCTCCATGTCTCTTTTCATGTATTCCATGGAGGTACATCTCAGGTCATTCACACCCACATGTACAATGACAGAGTCAAATTTGTACCTGTTGTTGAGTGCATGCATTATGTGTCGGATCCTGGCACCTGACAGGCAGCTGACTGTTGCTTTCTCCTTATTCAACATAGTGAGTGGGACATCAGTGTGCCTTACTTTCGAGTCACCTATGACTAGTGTGTTGGGTATGCTGTTTTGCCTTAGGGGCTTTGGTTGAGTGGCACACTGTTTAGGAGAGTTATGTGTCTCGTGATTAGTGTTGTGTTGTGGTGGTTGAGTGTGTTTCTGCCTTAGAGGGCTCTGCTTCTTGGGTAGATTTTTATTGAGAGCCTCTGCGAAGGTGGGTGTGTGGTTTGTGTTTTTATGTGAAGGCAGTGCTGCTGTGTGTTCCAGAAGGCTGTGTGTTCCATGTGGTGTGGTGCAAGTGTTGACCTTCTCCTCTTGACCAACTATTCCGGTCTTGGCTGGAGAGTGCGTGGCTTCCAATTTGAATATATAAGTGCATCTCTCACAAGTCTTAGTGTTGGAAGGTAAGTAGAGAGGGTTGTCGGTGTACATGAGGCAGTTGCTACATTGCCTCAGGATGCCCAAGTTCACCGGGTTAATAGGAGAAAGCACAGGGAACTGACCTTTAGACATGCCTGGCGGGGTGGTCATTAATAATAAGTACTAGATCTGTTTCCTTGTAGAACGTTTAGTGCTGGTAGCACTTGTGTGCTATAATAATTGCTACAAGAAGTCTGGTAAAGTGCTGGACTAATAAGCTAGTATAAGTGGAAGAGAGGAGAGAACTTGTAGATCTAAGGGAAAAATTGAAGAGCAGGCTCTGGTACCACTCAGAAGCTTTCAAACAGTCCTGGATACAGCAAGTCTGTGTCTGGACTAGACCAGTTACAGGAACGGCAGGAAACATGAGCAAACATGGGCTTTTAAACTGGAAAGTTGAGAGAGAGATGGAAAAGCTGTCTAAACAGCCAATAAACTACAATTTCTGGGTCAGGAACCACTCCTTTTGTGGTAGATGGGCTACCTAGTGCTTACCACTTCCACTGATAAGCTAGAAGGCTTCCCTCCAACACAGAAAAGCTTGATGGGGGGGGGCTCAGGAGCTTGGAAACAGTCCTGGATACAGCAAATCTGTATCTGGACTAGACTAGTTACAGGAAAGGGGGGCTACAAATTGCAAATGTGGGCTTTTAAATCAGAAAGTTGAGAGAGATGGAAAAACTGCCCAAATGGCCCGTAACTACAATTTCTGGGCACAGGAACCACTCCTTATGTGGTAGATAGGTTACCTAGTGCTTACCACTCCCACTGATATGCTAGAAGGCTTCCCTCCAACACAGAAATGTTCCTAATTTTGATACTTTGATTATTTGAAGTAGACCCCAGTGAAGACCCTACTTATTTATGTGACTCTGGAATGAACATCAGTAGTGAACAGCTAAAGAGTAAGCATGCTTTGACCCAAGCTACTATTTGACAACTGCCTTACCCAGAAAATTGGCTCAGAATATCTCATTGACCAAAGCCGTCTTCTACTGAAATACATAGACTGTGTGTGTTTGTGTCTATCTGTAGTTGGTAGAGCTTCAGACTAGTCCTGTCTTGCTTGAGGGAAATGGCCAGGAATGTGTTTACCTGTAGCTTCCAAACAAGTTTCTTAGCATATATATATATACTTCACAGTCAGACTGGTACAGGTACCAAGTGGCATCATTTAAAATTATTACTATACATCGGTCCCCTTTTGCCTAGTCAGATATAGTTGTCACAATGGCCTGCAATGACAATATTTAGGGTTGCAAGGTTTTTCTATGTCCTTGTAGTCAAAGACATTCAACCTAAACAGTAGGAAGCTAAGGCATGGGTTGGTTTTCTTGTTTTTGTATAGTTAGCATACAGAACTTCACATATCTGATATTTTTCATCCATTCCTGTTGATATATTTACAGTCTGAGTAAGTTGGGCAGTGATGCAAGGGGTTATGATTTTGTCACCTTGTTCTTTGCTGTCATGCCATTTTACAACTGTTTCCCAGATGCTTTGGACCTCTTTTTCTTTATTTTCTGTGCACAAAAATATATATGGTGAGTATGTATTTCGGCAGTGAAAACACAGGCATTTGGAGATGCGGGGGTGGGGTACGCGATCTGAGACAAGACAGCAGTTCATGGACAAGAAAGTGCTGCTTTGTGCTCATGTTACATCCTGGCAATCACCACTTTTCCTTGCCTCACTTTCTTTCATTCATTCCTTTGGTTACCGTACAGCATTTCTGTTGTCTACTGCCCTAAATCTTTGCAACTGGCCAGCAATATTATCATAGCTTTATGTTGTTTGCATCCAAAGTTCTGATTTCTGAGCCACAACACTTTTACCTCATGAGTTGTTGTGTGTTTGTGTGTGTGTGTGTGTGTGTGTGTGTGTGTGTGTGTGTGTGTGTGTGTGTGTGTGTGTGTGTGTGTGTGTGTGTTTATGGAAGAAGATGCATAATAGATGTATATGCTTTCGGGTGAACAAGGGCAGATAAATATGCTAACGTACATTTGAATGGCTGTGATATGAAATGGTCTGGTTCAGTTTTGACCTAACAACCCGTGGTGAATTATAAGATTTTAAATAACTGTTTGTTACTCAGATCATTGGCAATAAGACAATTGACAACCTCTATGATTCAAAAACATAGTTAGCACAATGACGGTATGTCTACTGCAGGTAAAGCTCATAGCCCTCTGCAGGCTGAAGTTAAATATGAATTAACTAAGTGGAAACTTGCACCCTAGTTCACTGCTATTTAAAAAAAATCCACCATGAGAAAATCCCAGGACTCACAGTGAAGGATGAAATCCTGAAGTTGCAGCTGGAGTGTGAGAGACCTGAGAAGAAACATTTATTACAGGATATAGTTACATGCACATACCCTTATTTCAGCAGTACAAGAAACAAGACACGTTATAGGGCCTACTTCAAGGTTTAAAATCTGTTTTTTGCTTGATAAAAGTGGTGGAATTGATGTATTTTACATGAGGAAAAGGCTGAAGAAAGCAGAGGACATTGAGATAAGAATGGGATTGGGAGTGTGAAGAGGAAAGAAGGGTGATAAAAGTGCCTTTTTAAGAGTAGAAGTTTGGAAAGGAAGCAAGAAAAGGTAAAGGTGTAGTAAGAGGGTACCACTCAGACAGGGGCACTTTTCCAACTTTTTTTTCTTCAAAAATTAAAAGTACCCCTGTTGAAAGAATACTTTTGCCCTGCAAAGAAAGTGTTACACTGTGCTTAATATCTATAATTTCTCCTTGGCCTCACCCAATGTGATCTATACAAAGAATCATAAAGCAACTGAAGTGGTGATTTCTGACCAAGCTAAAGGTCTGGAAATTGTGAACACTGGATGGTAATGGTCACAGCGATAGTACAATTTGGAGCCTGATCCAGCACCATGAGGTCCTGCAAGAGAGAATGCTCTAGTCTGTTATATCAGGTAAAGTTGTTAGTTTCAATCCTGGCTGGTAACCAACTAGATAGTCAAACCTTAGTGTAGATTGCCCATGAGTGTATTCATCTGTTCCTTGTAAAGAAATGTGACTTACTGGTAAATCATTGAGGAGTGCAGCCACTAAATAAAGACAGATTGAAGTTTGAGGCTTTGTATTCCTCAGCAAACATGTCAAAATGTAAAGCATGTTATTCTTACATTGGCTTCAATAATTAGCTACGTAGTTGGTGTCATTCTAGGGGAATCCAGAATGTATCATCCTGGGATGGTATGTCTGACAAGCCTTCATACTTTGCCAAGGATACTTTACACTTCTCTTACAAAGGCTTTTGAATTCTGGATAAAGCTTTTGCTGCCCCCATAGTGCCTTTTTTTAGCAGAGTCCATCTGACAAAAATTCCAACCTAGTAAATTCTAATTTGGAACACATTAATGTGGGTCTACTAAATGCCAGAAGTCGTATGCCTGAGCTTGAGGTTCTCCTGCAAATTGAACACATTCATATATGCTGTGTTGTAAACACGTGGTTTCAGAGCAACACAATCACTCCATTTGTTACTGAGTGTAATGACTATCTCATCTTCAGACCAACTGGCAATTGTGGGGGAATATCAGTATTTGTAAAGGATCTCATCGCCTCATGACAGATTCCTTGGTTCACCACATTTGAAATCCTAGAAGTTCAAATTACCATAAATAAAGCCAATTACCACATCATAGCTAGCTATAGTACACTCTCTGTGTCACCTTACAAAAGATCTACACTGGACTTCAACTATCTACATTACCAATGGTCATCATGCCTGTGCTTTCTTGACATTATAAATGCTAATTCTCTTTCAAAAGTAGCTAGCCGTCCTACTAGGGACCCAAATATCCGTGATATAGTCCTCACAGATATGGCCTGTTCTTGTACATCTCCACATGTATTATCATGTCTTGTTAAATCAGACCATAATTTAATGACAATTTCCTTTAAAACTGGAGCTACATGGGATTTCTCAAAAGTAAACCTTCTTCAGTTACGTGATGATGTAAATAAATTCTGTTGTAATCCTCCTCTGAATGATTCCATTGTTAAAGCTGCTACCTGTGCCTCTGACTGATGTTGTTGTCTTTTGGCTTTTCCCAGTTAGGGGTCACCACAGTGGAACTCCAGTCCGCTAATGATTGGCAGTAGATTTTCACAAATGCCGAGGTGCCAGCTCGATGTCCAACCTTCAACGAAGGTACACCCTTTTAGGCTTGTCTTTCGAACGCACACCCAACCATGGGGAGGACATGCAGACTCCACACAGAAGGCACTCCCTGCACTCCAGCTGAGAATCGAACAGGAGAACCTCTTGCTGTGAGGCAACAATGCTACCGCTGCACCACCGCAGAAGTCTGATACTCCCAGTTAAATAGTTGTATTTATAAGGCAGTCCCCATCTGCAACAAATATAATGAGAAATTGGAAAAAGAACTGTGTGGTGGAATACCCATATAAATAAATTATATAACTAAAGAAAAAATGCTTAATACTTATTAAAGGTCTCATTCTACCTACCTTAAGAGCACACTTAAGCAAACTAACAAAGTGCTTAAGGGAACAATTAAGAAGCTCAAAGCTCAGCATAAATTTAAAATGGCAATTAAAACCAAAAATAACTAAAAATGTTTCTTTAACTTTGTCTGAAAGTTATGAACTTATATCCAACAATGTTCAGAACTAGTCCGCAATAATACTTCACCCTCTGACCTAAAGGAATAGCCAATATCCTAAATAACACATTTGGTGCAAATTTTACTCTTCCCACTGTTATAGCTATTCCACAGGTTCCACAATTTCAAACACGCCCTTTAATTATTATGGAACAAGTTCTCTCAGCCCTTTCAAAAACTAAAAATACTTCATCCATGGTCTGTGATAACATACCAGGCTGCCTGATTATCAGTGCCGAATTTGACTTTTCTGAATCTCTACTTGGTTTCTTTAATTTAAGCCTCTCCACTGGTTACATTCTTGAATCCTTGAAAACAGCTATTGTAATTTCATTACACAAGGGTGGCCCAACCGCAGACCCTGGTAACTACAGACCCATTAGTCTCACTAGCCTCATATGTAAAGCTATGGAGAGCATTGTCTCAGACTTCATTAATCTGGACATGGAAAATCTCTTAACCCTGGACCCTCATCAATTCAGCTTTGTCAAAGGAAGGTCCTGTCTCTTTAACTTCATTAATTTATTTTAAAAAGTAACTGAAACAGTGGATAGTGTTTATGCTTATAAATCTTAGTTATCAGGACAGACCGGCAGCCCTTTTTCTGTACTCAGTCTCTTACAGACTCCTCAGGGGAGACATGTGTCTAGCCTTTTGTACCATAAAAGACCAAACCCTATCTGACCTCATAGTTCTTCACAGAACTAATGCTACCTCAAATACTCAGTTAATGGAACTAAACCTTCATCAGCAGATAAATAAGATATGTTGGTTTGACAGATTCATATCCCAACATATCCTCACCTCTGGAATTAACTTCTACTACACGTCAAGCAGAGTATCACCATTGAGACCTTCGAGATAAACCTAGATAGTTGGATGAACAGTCTCAAAATTTTCCAAGGTCTATGTTGTGCTGCCCTCCTTGAGGCTAGAGAAAAATTTTGAATATTTTTTTTTGTCTAGGCTTGAAATGGTCTGCAGACTGATTGCCTAGTTCTTACTTATGAACCTGTGAACTGTAAAGTATACAAGAGCAATATTCAGCCTTTGTCCCTGACTCTTGCACTAACACTTAGAAGTCTTTTTTAAGTAAGGGGTGGGCATCTGATGTAGTTGCTTCCTCATTATTCTAGCTTTGCAGGACTAATGTGATATTTGTTAAGCAAAGTTTGCCTCTAAGATGTATAAATATAATTGCTTGATGTGTCTGGAGTAAAATGGCTATCTGCTGTTGCTTATTATTGTGACTTTGTGGGACAAAAGAAATTTGTTTGAAGCAACCTTGGCATCTGAGATGTATACAGACAAACTAGCTGTAATTGTTGTGCCTGTCTGAAGATGCACGTGATTGTAGTAGTGTACTCATTATTCTACCTTTGTAGAAGTAATGTGATTTATGTGAAGCAACTTGAAATACTTTAATGTACAGTTAATTTTTGTGTGGAGCAAAGTTAAAATACATTACATGGCCATCATTTTAACTCTACCAGGCATCTGAAATGCACACACAAATGTCTATAACTATTAGGTGGAAGGTCAGGGCTTTCTGGGATGAAACTAACTGATCTTGTTGTTCACTCAGTTTAAATAGTCATTAATCTGTGGGACAAGTGAATATTTGTGTGATGTAAGATGAACTATTTTACTGTGGTTATTCCATGTTTTTTATTTTATTTATTTATTTAACATTGTTGACTTGGAACGAAGCCAATTTTCAGTGGAGGCCTGGGGAGAAATGCTCCAGATGCATGTCGTTGTGGGAGGAAACTGGAGCACCCAGAGGAAACCTATACGAATGCAGGGAGGACATGCTGACTTCACACAGAAGGCACCCCAGCCTAGAATCAAACTGGAGAACATCTTGCTGTAAGGTGACAACCCTACCACTGCACCACTTCGTCGGTTTTTGAGAAGCAAACTTGAAGTACATTACTATGAGTTTTACTATTGTTGTTTATCTAACTATTTATTTTTAACACAATCAAACATATGTATTACACACAATCAGTAACCAATGGGAATGGAGGCCATCTACAGATAAATGACTTACACAGATGTTGCTTGCTCACTGCTAAACATCAGTCAATGATCTGACATAGCAGTAGAGTCACACTTTTTTATTTCCTTAAAATATCATACAACTATCATACAACCAATTTAAAACTAGACTCAAACAACATTTGGCACTTAACTGGCTATGTCAATGTATACATAAAGTTTTTTACCCCTTCAGTTGTGGCCTGGATTCTCATTTTTTATTCAATTAATATATCAAGCCTGGCTAACTCTCTCTCTAGAATGTGTAAAAATCTGTTAACCAGTTTACTGTGTAATTTAATTTAATCCTGACTTATGCTCGGGATTAACTCTAACCTGTGGAATTTGTTTAACTTGCTTACTTATGTAATCACTGTAAATAGTCTGTTTATAATATGTAATGCTAGCATTATGTAATGCTGTATCTGCTTTCCCTTGGAGCTTTTCTCCCCAGGCCTCCGCTGAAAATGGACATGCATCCAGTCAGAATATCCCGGTCAACAAATGTAAAATAAAAATAAAACTGCTATTGCTGCTGCTTATGCATGTGTGTGTGTGTGTGTGTGTGTGTGTGTGTGTGTGTGTGTGTGTGTGTGTGTGTGTGTCTCTGTCTGTGTGTGGTGGGGGTGGAGTATATTTAAGAGTAAGAAGTTAATAATCATTTCTTTCACTTTCCATTACAAACATCAGCATTGCATATGATAAGTGGCTATTCTTGATGGTCTCGCAGGTGCCAGATGTGTGTGAGCAACACACATTGACACAGTGGTATAATGAATAGTGTTGCCATCTCACACTTGCTGGCTTTGGGTGACTTCTTGGATGTGGCTTCTTCTGTCTGCACACTGCATGCTCTGCCCATCTCTGTGTGGGTTTATCTGTGTGCTCTGGCTTCCTTCAGAGCCATAAAGAAATACCATAGGTGAACTGGTATTCCTGTACTTTACCTGTACGTCAGTGTGCAATGGAGTTTGATTTTATGCATCTAATGATAAATCTGCCTTGATTTTTCATACATATAGCCACACTGCTCTTGAGAGGCCATGAGTGTCAAAAGATGCAGTGTAAGTGTGTGATGACATACCACCACCACTTTTTATTTGTGGATACACATAATTTTGCTGGGCATATACATAAACCTTCTGGGTACCACTAAAAATGTAATAAGTCATATTTCAAAAATTAGACATGAAATGCATCAGAGAAAATCCAAATGCTCAGAACCTCTGGGGGCCTAGCTACTACACTGCACTTTTTTTCATTTATCTTGAGAGTGTTTTCACTTTTCAGTACATTTACATATTTCAGCCATTGCTTGAACTGTTCAGTATCACCTGATGAGTGCATAACACTGCCAAACTTGAAGTAATTGGCAAAGTTGATCAAACATACTTTCTGGGATATTGCATTGGATGCTCTCAAAATAAATGCTAGACAGGAGAGGACCCAGGAGTGATCTATGTGGTGGTACCCTACAGGGGTTCTACTTTAAAATGTTGACTTACCTGAATGTCGACTTTCAAATCAACGAGACGACAATGCTGAAACTTCACAATGCCGAACTCCTGGAACGTCGCAATTTCACTCCAGGACACTAACCACTTGACCACCAATGATAACATTACAAACAGAAGCAAATGACACCCACCGACTCTGAGAATGCACTACAGTGGAGAAAGGGTAAAGTTCACTATGGTAGCCAAGTGGTTAGTTTCCCAGAATGAAACTGTGACATTCTGGGAGTTTGGCATTGTGAAGTTTCAGCGTTGTCATCTCACTGATTTGAAAGTCGACGTTCCAGTAAGTTGACTTTTTAAAGGGGACCCCCTACAAGTCACAATTTTACATTCAGAGAGGTACATGCAACTTTCACAACTTGGAATCTATTGTATAACCAGTTGTCAATCTAGTGGATAACAAATGGACTGTAAGTTTGTCTAATTCTTTTTTTTTATAATACAAGCACGGGACTATACATTTGCCTATTTTTTTTATAATACCAGCATGGGAGTTAGTGCCAAAAGCTTTGGCCAAGTCAAGATATGTATCATGCACTGAGTGACCACTCACCATGGCCATTGCGAGTGTGACCTTTTCTAATAAGCTTAGTAAGTTCAGAAAACTAGACCTACCCTCCAGAAAACCAAACTGATTGGGGTCTAGTTCAGTTAAGTTGTCTATGTCCATAGAAAATAGGCACATAGGTTCACAGGTAAGTACTAGGCTGGTTTGTGGACTATTTTAAACCTAGCTAATTTCCCTTTTGTACTCACAATAACCTATACCATTTGGTTATCGATTGAGCTTACCCCAGTCAATAATTATGTATCACCGATAATGAAAATACTTGGATCATACCATAGATAATTTGAGGGTGCCCATAGATAATTTGAGGGTGCCCATGGATAATTTGAGGGTGCCCATAGATAATTTGAGGGTGCCCATAGATAATTTGAGGGTGCCCATGGATAATTTGAGGGTGCCCATGGATAATTTGAGGGTGCCCATGCATGGGATAATGCATTTAGGAGATGCGTCTGTCCATTAGTATCATTAGTTCTGCTATGATATTTTCCAAGGCGTTGCAAAGAAGGCAGGTGAGACTGATGGTCCTATAATTACCCAGATTTGTAAAGGTGACACCCATATGTAGGGGTATAGTGGCTGTTCTCCAGGCATCAGGCACAAATTATGCGGACAGTCAGAGGTTGTACAGTTTAAATAGAGGTTTGAAAAAGTGCATATTTGGCGCTGATGAGAATGCAGCCTGGTATGTTGTCTGGTCTCATGGAAGGATTATCTTTAGCCTTTGTCAGGGATTCTAAGACTTGCTCCAAGATAATTTCAGGGAAACTAAATTTTCAGATACTGGAGGCAACAATATGGGTATGTGGAGTAAAGTTACCACTAAGCATGTCTGCTACTATATTGGCTACATCCTTGTGATTTGAATATGTGATGCAATTAAAGATCAGCTGAGTGCATATTGGACATATTTCCTTAATTTCTTGTCATAACTGCAGAAAGATTTGCAGTTTACCTTGATATCACTACTGATCTTAAGCTCATATTCAGCTTTACATTTTCTAATAATGCTCTTAAGTTCCATGCAGGCTTGTTTCAGTGTGGTCCTGAGATAAAGGAATGGACATTGGATCTATATTATGTTATCGAAAAATCAAAATGTCGAACGGCACAGCAGTGAAAGTGCAAAAATGTCAATGGTCCGTTTTTGAGATCGCAGTACAGTGAAGATTGGGATATTTGCCCATTTCTCACTGTAGTGTGATCTTGGAGTTGGAATATATATTTAGCGGGGGTGTGGGGGGCACAGCCTCTCATAATACCAAATTTGAGTTTCGGCATTTTCGCTCTTGTGAGCATTCAACATTTTGCATCTTCAATGTTATGATATAGACGCTGAACATTTCATTATTTCCTTCCTTTGTTATACAGGTTATTAATGCGGCAGTGCTACCAGAGACATTTATTCATGAATGTACTATTGTATTTAGGGCAGCTTGCTACTGGCTTCACTATGGAGCTGTTTAGGTACTGGCAAAAGTGAGGTGAATGCAACAGCTGGGTCTATTTGCAGGGGATTTTTGAGAATATTGCAAAGAACCTGAAGATTTATGGATGAAATATTTAGGATGACACTCTGAAGGTTAGGTTAAGGGATGGCTAATTGAGCAGTACTTAGTAAAAAGACAGAATTTGGTCAGTCAAGAATGATGTATAATGGTGATTCACCTATGAATTAGTACCTGGCTACTAGTGATGGTCATACTGCAGCTACATGCACAAGGAATCAAGAACACTTTGCTCCTTCCCTGATCACAAAACAGTAGCACTAATCCTAAGATTGTTCCACAGAAGCAGGTCACAGGCTCCCCTATAGTCAGTAGTATTGCCCCCAGGTATTGCTGTGGTGAGTACCTTTTTTAAAGTCTTGAATCATTAGATGCCCTGGATAGCGCGTACGGCTGCTCAGCACATAACAAAACCAAGATGAACACAGGTCCAAAGGTAAACTGAAGAGGGTTCCACGAAAATGCAAACAGACCAGTGAGGGAAGTCTCACACACATTGTCTATTCAGAGACTGTCTGAAATCAACGTGCCTTACTTTTTCACTCACCAGGAGGAAAGCAGTAACTCCAACCCCAAGCTGGCTCCTAAAAAGCACTTCTTGACTATGGGATAATAGTTCATTAATCACTAGAAACTTCTGTTAAAGTAAAAAGTTTCACTTGTGATGAGAATTTCTCAGTAAGTGAGAAATGAATTGACTATTTCCCATTCAAATTAATGAGGCAGTGAAAACAGGTGAAAATATCCCCATTCACTTTGATGAGGCTACAGAGACAAAGGTTTGTTTTGCATGTTTTTGAGATTCTCATATTATCACTGTTTCACACTGATGGGATTGTGGTATGTTTTCACTCCCAACAGGATTTTTCTCTCATTTGAGAATCCATATTCAAGGTGATTATTTGGAAGAAAGTTTAGTGCAGTTTTTTTATATTATTTCTCATTTTTAAGACTAGGCTGGGTGAATTTCTTGTTCAGCCTTGTGCTAGGGATAACCACTGTGTTTTTCTGACCCTATTTCTGCCATTCTTGAATTCATGGATGTTCTTTTTAAAAGAAGGAGCTAGCTTTTTTTAAACTGCAATTGGCAGCCATTTCAAACATTCATATAGGAGACAGAAATTATTCTTTGGCTTTTTCCAAATGATGTAAAGCCTTTCTAAGGGGCATTTTTCTCCTTAGACCACCAATAAGGGATCCTCCACCTCCTAGGGATCTGACCGTTGTGCTGCAAGGTGTGACTCAAAAACCCTTTGAACCTTCAACAAAAAAATATCTAAGATTCCTGTCATGGAAAATAGGCTTCTTAGTAGCTATCACTTCTGCAAAAAAGAATTTCTGGACTCCATGCTCTTTCATCAAAGACTCTCTACGTTATGACAGGGTTACAAACAAACCCTTCTTTTTTACCTAAAGTAGCTTCTAAGTCTAACATTAACCAATGCATTCATTTACCGATTTTCTATCCAAATTTTTCAAACAAAGGAGAATACCAAGGCACTTCTATAGGCTAGGCGTGTAAAGGTTCCAGGGCCATTAGCCTTGTACACACCTATGAACATGCTACATCTCCTAGATGTGCACAGGAAATTATATTTTTATCTACACAGAACAAAACAAATCAGAAAATCAGATCAGCAATTTATTTCCTTCTTACCAAATCAACTGAGTTATCCAGTTTCCAAAGTTATATTATTATTTATTTTATTTTGCATTTGTTTATTGGAAAAGGCCGACTGGACAAAATATAATTTTTCAGCGAAGACCTGGGGAGAAAAGCTCCACATTTATAAATAACTGTAAGATTCATATACAACGTACAGATACAAATATTGATTCAATCTGAGATACAAGTACAAAATGAAAATACATGTTATACATTTCACTGATACAGTCATATAGTCTGGACAGGATATAAAGAGTAGCAGTACTGTGATTGTAGGTAGAAAACAAGCAAGGTAAGTGTACATATACTAAGTAGGGGTATACTATTCAAACACAAAAATAACAGGCTGTGTTCCTTTATCTGACTTAAGACATCTATTTCCTATCCAGGGTTTGTGCAAGAGCAGGTCCATGATTCTGATAGGTATGATATGAGAAGTTAGAAGTGTTAGTAGTTGTTCTGATATGTAATGGCATTAGCTAAATGGATTACAGATTGCATCTCTTGGACCTATTCTCAACAAGCCATCTCCCTTCCAAGACCACCTAAAGCCCACTCAGCTAGATCCATGGCCACTTCATCTGCTTTTTGGTCAAGAACCTCTGTTGATATTTGTGCTAAAACCACATGGTCTAATGATCATGCCTTTGTTACTCATTACAAATTGGATCTGATATACAGAACCAGAGCTACCTTTGGCTCAGTGGTTCTCTGGAATATCCTTCCATAAGGGCCACCCAAAATTATTGTAGCTGCAGACCCTGTCCCATTCTTTGAGGAAGAATGAAAAGGACAACATCAGATTTAAAAGTTATGTACTCATCATAACTACGCATCTTTTCTGTCCGTTTTATTCTTCCTCAAATTTTCCTCATCCATCTGCCTTTCCTAAAATCTTATGGAGGAACCTGTGGACTAGTTTTTGGAACTTATAGTTTTGGGTTTGTGCCCTGTTCTTTAAGCTCTCCATTTCTCTATCTATTTTATGGAATTTTATAGCAATAAACTTGATCTGAGGTACTGAGGATGGACTAGAGCATTATGTGTAGAGGGAAGAACTTGAGACTGGATCAGTAGTCTAAAGTATGAGGTAGAGTCAGATCTGAGGATCAGATCCGTAACCCATTCATTGAGGAAGAATTAAAATGGCCAATGCAGATGTCTAGTCATGGTGAATACATAACTTTTAACTTAGTTTTATGATTTCAGTCTTTAACCCAATGTTCAAGTCAGGTCTACTTTATGTCCTCGAAAAGCTAGTTGGCCGAATACAAAATGCCCGACACATAACGCCCGAACGCTGACTAACCCGAAATGCTTATGTCACGAAACTGGAATGAGCGAATCGCCTACTTTGTCCACAATCCTTTACACCACTGCACTGAAGGTTAGGTAAACCTTACAAAAATGTTCATACTGTGAGATATTAGAAGTGCGATTATGTTTTTCGGCAAGGGAAAGGGCACCGGAAAACATAAACGTACTTCTAATTTCTCACAGTATGAATGAACATTTTTATAAGGTTAGGTAAAGTATTTATATAATTTACAAACTTTACTTAACCTTACAAAACTGTTCATACTGTGAGAAATTAGAACAGTGGTGTTAGGGATCATGAACAAGTTACCTGAATCGATATTTCAGGTTTCGGGACATACCCGTTTCGGGTTAGTCAGCGTTCAGGCGTTACGTGTCGGGCGTTTCATATTCGGCCAACTTGCTTTTCGAGGACATAAAGTAGACCCGTTCTAGTCTTTGAAGGTTAAGCTGTGTGGAATGCAACAACTGACTGATGGAGTTAGCAGTACAGATGATAATTTCAGTGTTTAATCCAAAGTGAAAACCATTTAATGTGATAAAAACTGTATTTTGAGGTGATGTAACAGCTGGTTTTTATAGGGTCTGTTTCCTATAATCAAAGGTTCAACACTGTAAACCTCCATTTGTTGAGCCAACAAGAGCAAAGGTTCACTTAAGTGAATGTTCACATTAGCAATTGTCTAAAACAGGGAATGGAATTAGTTGGCCAACATCAGGAAATTTTCTCTTTTCCCGACTAAAGTGCGATCTTGGAATTGGTATATATAGATGGGGGTGTGGGGTGGGGGGTGCTGCTCCCCACTTTGGTTTGTTTGACATACTGCAGTGTGTGTGATGGATGCAGTATTTGTCAACTAATTCCATTCCCTGTTTTAGAAATTCACTGATGTTACTGTTCACTTAAGTGAACGTTCGCTCTTGTTAGCTCAGCGAATGGAGATTTGCAGAGTTGAACCTTCAATTATATAAAATAGACCCGCTTTTATATCTGTTTTCAAGTATTTTACAGAATAGGGAATAGTATGGCAAAAGGTCTAAACTTAGCAAGGGAATTTTGTTGCTCTTTTATGAACAGGTATCATACAACGTAGAAATGGAACATAAGATTTACTTACTGATCTCTTTATAAGTATTGAAAAGAGTTGGCTATTGTATTGGCTGCCATTTGTAGGTGTAAGGAGGTGAGGAGCTAGTGAAGTAGGTTTTAGCTTTTGTAGTAACCTTTTTACTTCAGAAACACTTACTTGCTGAAGGCATTGTTGCTTGGTGTGAAGTTACTGTTTTGCACAAAAGAGTTAGCTATGTCTGTGAAATACCTGTTGAGATTGGAGGCAATGTTAACATCAGTTTTAAGGGGTGTTTTTTTTTTTGCTCCATCTTAAGACATTGGTAATGTTTGTCTTTGGGATTATTTTGATGCTGATGGAGTTTATGGTTAAAGAAAAATTGTTTGCTTTTCCTGCTGGTGTATTCAACCTGATTTCTACATGTGTTATAATTTTGTCTGGATGGGATTGTTTTAGAGCTTTTCCAGTGTCTCCAAGCTTTCTGTTGCCATCCAAGGGGTACTAGAGAATTTAATCCTTTTCTTATGTATTGGTACAATTGAGGTGAAGATAGTTAGAAAGGTGTGGCCAAACTAGACAGCCTCACCTAGGGGTAGATATTTTAGAGGCACTGTTCACATTGTTTTAGTAACTTATTAAATGTATGGATGTGGAAATATCTTTTGGCTTTCTTCCACTTGAGAATGAGATTTTTGTTGGCTTTCGGCTGTCCCTAGATAACAAATGTTTGATGACCGTCTCTCAGAATTTGGTAAGTTACTCGAGGAGAGAATGTGAATAGTTTGATTTCTTAGTATCTAATGAATAAGGCGTTTCTTGCCTCTCTTTGTCTATTCTACTAGTTTCAGCTACTGTTGGTTTGATATTTTTGTTGAAGAGTGTGTATTACTGGTGTTTACATCACCCAGTATAAGGGTTTAGTGTAACTAGAGATCCAGGATGAAATATCTTCAGCACTAGAAATATTCCTATTTCTAGTGTGAGGCAATAAGTTTGCATATGTATAGCTTGATATTGATGGATTAACTGAAGTGGCTAAGGTAAGGAAAAAATGAAATAATATACAAGTATGTTCACTTAAGCTAAAAAGACAGGTGGGAAAATAAGTAGTCCAGGAGGAGATATGTTACATGGTACAGATGGAAACAAAATGTATTAGAGCCTCAGTGAAGCAGGTGGTTTTGATCACAACTGGAAGTTACCTCGCACTCCATAACTTGACTTTTTCTTTCTCCCACTACCACCCCCACTTCACTCCTGCTCCACCCTAGCTACCCCCTTAATCCTTCCTGTCTCCTGACTGGTAATCCTTTGCTGCAATTACTTACACTAGTAGAATCAGTAGGGAGTCTTACTTATGACTGCATTGCCTCATTGCCTAATTTTACTTTGTTAAAAACCTATTTCATTGTCAGCTCTTGTATTTGATACATTTGTTTTTGTTTATATAAATAACTATGGAGCTTTTCTTCCCAGGCCTTCACTGAAAATGGGCACTTTTTGGCCCAGTGGACCATCCCGGTAAACAAATGCAAATAAATAATAAATAAATAATTGTCTCTGTTATTCATCATCATTGTCTCTGTCAGTAGCAGCCATAATAACTGTGACAGCCAACACACTAAGCTGCAGTTGTGGCCTTACTGAGCAGTCCTTTCTAAGAAAACCAGAACTAAGAGCACAACATAAAAAGGTAAATCTTTCCGCATTGCATGCTATATTTCAGCTGTGAGTTTTTCTAGCTTCACTTGACTGGGAGAGGGAATTGCAACTGACAGTTGTATAGGAGCAGTCTGCATGGCACTGTCTTACAGAATATTATTTCAGGTAACCAAAGTTCTGTGAGGCTCTGCATCTTTACGTGGCTTGGGGGGATGGTAACTGAGAGATGTATAGGAGCCGTCTGCTGGGCACTGCCTTACAGAACCTTATTTTAGCTGCCAGGAGTTCTGTGAGTGTCTTTACCTTCACTTGGCTGGGAGGGGGATTGTAACTGAGAGTTGTATAGGAGCCGTCTGCTTGGCACTGCCTTACAGAACCTTATTTTAGCTGACAGAAGTTACATGAGGCTCTTCAGCTTCATGTGGCTGGGGGGGGGGGTCTGCTGGTAATGAGAAATGTATAAATGCAGTAACCAAACATTTAAGAAATAGAAAGATCTTAGCAGACAAGCTAGGAATTGGGGAACAAGCTGATGAGATAGTAAAGAGAAGTTTTTGAAATGAAAAGAACAATAATAATTGCAGTAGAAACAGCACTACAGCAAGCAATAAAATTAGAAAAACAATAAATAAATAAATTAATTAAGTATTCCAGCAAGTAATGTCCTTAGCTTACCAGTAGTACACCTAGCTGAACAATGAGCTGTCTAACTTAATTTGCAATTAACTGAATTCTACACTGGAGTATTGATCACAGGTATAAAATGTATACATCCTTTTATATAACATTTTAGTAAAACACACACACACACACACACACACACACACACACACACACACACACACACACACACACACACACACACACACACACACACACATATAGATGTTGCTTAAACTGGACCAAGATGTCACAAGTTGTTTTATCTAAGGTTGCAAAGCATTTTGTTGTTTAAACTCTGTGGTCTTGCCTGGAAATTGTTTTTCAGTCCTATGTTCTAATCTAGGAGATCATCTTAATATAGAGGGATGAATTCTGACGCAAGCATAATGTCTCAAACTCTCTGATGCTGTCACCAAGTGAGGAGCGCCTGTAACTAACTGTATCTATCTCTTCAGACCAGAGTTTCTTCAGTGTTTTGCAGTACTTCCTGTAGTGTTAAAACTCTACTTTGGCATGTGTCTGTGATTATTCTCATTTCCCCATTGCTACAGCTTCTGGTCTAGTTCTAGCTTCAAACGACCTCTTAATAGAAGAGCTTAATCTTCTGTTGTATTTTAGAGGTAGGCAATTGTTACTGAATTCCTAGCTAATTTTCTTTTTTTTCCTGCTTATATTAAGAGTGTATGGATGCCTTCTGTTATCTTAATTGAAAGGCTCCAGCAATCTGAGCACAGAACACATGGTCTTATATTTCTGTTGTTGGAATTCTAAGCTGATTCCTCATCTTACAAGCAGGAAAATATTGTTTTCTGTTGCATTTATATTTGCCGAGATCATTTACAGTTTTAAGTGTTTTTTATTCTGTATTATTATACTTTTTTGCTATTTAATACTTTCCTCCCACCACTCTCTCCTCCCTCTACTCCTCCCTTTCACCTCTCACTCTCTCTTTGCAGCCTATCTACCTCCAACTCTCCCTTTACCTCATCCTAAACCTTTTCCCACTACTCGATTCTTCACTTTTGTCCAACCTAGACTCCGTCTGTCCAACTATCCTTCTCCCCTAATATCCTTCTGTTGTCTAATCCCCATTCCATCATGCTGCTCATCCACATTACTCTACTACCTCTTCTTTTCGTAACCTTTAGTCTAACTTCCTGTCAACACCATTTCCTCTCCCCTCCCCCTCCTCTACACTTTCAATCCCTTCACCACACCATATCAAACTCACACACTATGTTATAATACCTAGCCTCGTCACCATCACCAGTCTAGCACTTCACACATACAGATACACTCATGAACATACCTCACTTCACCTTCCTCGTAGATATACCAAACTTACCCTCAAACATCCTAACCCCGTTATTTATTTAAACACTAACCTCAAACTTAGCAGAGACATCTACCCTAACCCAGGTCCCAAGAGCAATCCACTGAGACCTAACACACTTCCACTACAAATAGTAACATTAATAACACACCCACCCCCAATAAATCAAACCTCTTTCTTTTAAACATGAACCTCAGGAGTCTGTCAAAACAAAATACATGAATTTCACTCTACCCTCCTGAAATTATAGCAATTCTGACTGAAACTGGCCAAAGTCCAACATAAAGGATAGTGATCAGGTGATAGGGGTGGAGGCATAGGTATCACCTATAAAAATACTCTCAACCTTCAACTCCTTGAACCTAACCCTCCAAAATTCAATAATGCAGAACTGCTATTTACCAGACTTGTAATGAACTCCAAAAAATCTGCAATTATAATAGCTATCTACATCCCACCTGGAAACAATACTGCCATAATTGAGGATTTCTTCCACTGGACATTACTAACATTCTCCTAAGAAACCATAGTTATGGGTGACTTTAACACTGACTGGATTACTTGTTCCACTGACAACCCATCAAATTTCATGCACCTTTATGGATTCTCCCAGCTTATCCAATCACCAGCTAGAGTGGACAAAATAAGTAATAAACATTCAGTACTAGACTGGATGTTAACCAACAAACCATCACACACCTATCACTCACATTGCCTCCCAGATAGTAACAGGGAGATCGCAGATATACCCCAGGGATTACCTCAGTGTCACTGCTCAACAGAGGCACGGCAAAATAATGGGTATAGTTCCCCATACTAAAGGGGTGGCGTAAGCCACAAAACTATGGGCTAGGCTTGTAAATGCCCTCGGGCAGATAGCCTAGTATGAACCTATGAACCTAAGCACCGACCATTCCACTTACCTGGTTAGACAATTCCACCACATCACCAAAGCACTAAATTCAGACAGATGTGCAACAAAAAACAATTTTCACTGAAAAAACATGCTTAACTACACTACAGCAATCCGATTGGTCCCCACTATTATCATTCCCACTGGACACTGCTGTATCATACTTCAATAACACATTTCTAGGCATACTAAATAGCTTAGCACCTCCTAGAACTATTAGAATCAAGACAAACTACGCTCCCTGGATGACAAAAGAAACTAAAATATTACCCAAAACCATAAACAAAGCCTGGGCTTAATACCAGTCCAACAAAACACAAAGCTCCCACAATTTGTATCATCATCTAAAAAACAAAGCCAAGAAACAGGTCAAAAATAATAAAAAAATCCTACTACAATGCAACCCAACAAAAATACCAAACAATCCCAAAAGATTCTGGGCTTCAATAAATCAACTGTTAAAGCTAGGTCAGCCCTAAACCCCAGCACCTAACCATAGAAATTCTTCAGACAGTAAAGCCACACAATTTAACACCTACTTTACAAACTCATTCTCAAAGTTCCTGACAATACTTCATACACTTTTTCCCTCAAAACTGTAAAAACCAGCACCATAAAAAAACTACTCAATAGACTTAGACCTACTCCTCTCTCTGGTGACAAACTCCCTTATGAATATCTCAAGCTAGCTGACAACATAACCTCTTACCCAGTCTCTATTTTAATCAATCGCTCCATAACAGAACAGTACATTCCCAAGATCTGGAAAATTTCCTACATCACCCCATTACTTAAAGGCAGTATCTCTATTGACTTCTCCAATTACAGGCCTATTGGCATCTTATCTCCACTATCCAAAATTATAGAGAAATGTATCCATTCACAATTCATGCCTTACTTAATTTCCAATAACCTTCTAACTAATTTCCAACATGGCTTTAGACCAAACCACAGTACTACTACAGCTCTTTTAAGCTTCATAAACTCAAACAAACATTTCAGAAACAACAGCCATCTAGTCTCCTCCATTTTCCTTGCTATGTCCAAAGTTTTCAATACCATCTCTCATCAGAAACTCCTCAATGAACTTTCATCCCTTAAACTAAGCCACTCTGCCCTTACATGGTTCCACAATTACATATCTGACCATCAGCAGGCTGTAAAATGGCAACACAAACTCTCTTCTCTACTTCCTGTCCCATTAGGTGTCCCACAAGGATCCATTCTAGGTCCTCTCCTGTTTTAGATCTTCACCAACAAGCTTCAAACTGCCACCCACTAGGCCACTACAATACACTACGCTGATGACTCCACACTTATTTGCACAGACCCCTCTCTTTCTAAATTCTATGAAATCACCCAGAATTCTTTACAGAAGTAGAATCTTGGCTTTCTGATGCTCAGTTAATCCTCAATCTCAATAAAACTATTTCTCGCACAACAAACCATCAGTCCTCCTGTTCCCCTTCATGATACATTTCTCTAACACAAAAATTGAACCTGTTTCTCACACTAAGCTTCTTGGTGTTACAATTGATAACAAGATGAGATTTGACAAACGCATTACCCTTGCTATAAAAAAGTTCAAATTAAATTATGCTCTCTCTACAGAGTCAAACCCTTCCTCACCGACTCCACAAGACAATCTATTGACATAACACACCTAATCTCTATCTTCTTTATGCCTCACCCATTCTCACTACCTGTATAAAACAGACCTGAAAAAACTAGATGCCTGCTACAACAAAACTGCCAGATTAGCCACCAGCTCTCCTCATGGATCCCATCACTCTGCTGCCCTATGCCAACTAAACTGGCTTGTGCTCCCCAGTTACCTCACATTCACTCAACTCACTATGGCTGGCCCACAGCATACTTTACCTGCCAGACAGGTGCCGTACACTCCGCAACCTACTAAAACCCGAATCTAATAAAATACTACTTAGATCTTCTGACAAATTCCTCTTACAAGTCACAAAAGCAAACAACTTTTATAGCGATTCTCTTTACACCAACCACATTGCCAGAACATGGAATTCAATCCCTCAAAACATGCTTACCACACCAAATTGCCTACAGTTCAAATTTCTCCTCAAATCTCATTTATCTAATTCCTGGCTCTGCTCCTGCCTTACATCTGGCTGATTTCTTCTCCCCTTCCTGCCACCTTTACAGGCTTTCCTTCACCACACCTCTATGCTGATCATTACTCACTCAGCCTAATAGCAGTCTCTGTTTCCCATCTAATTCCCCTCCTACTCTCTCTCTCTAGATCTCCTGTCTATTCCTCTGTGCCTCATCCTTCTTCTCTTTCTTTCTGAACTTCTCCTCTATATCCTACTGTAAGTTCACTTCTCTCTTAGTTTAATCATTCCTTTATAAACAAAGAAAAATAATTACTTCCCACCATCCTTCTTTTGTATAGTCAACTGTTCTGTCTATTCTTGAATACCTCAATTTATATCTTGTTATCTCTGTATGCCCCACTACTGTATGAGTGTATGCACTGTATAATTTATTTGTAACAATTTTTATTCTTTATTCTATTCAGGGCCTGTGCCAGTCAGACTTCACCAGTCAACAAACAGTAAATAAATAAATAAATAAATTAATGAAATAAATATATTGGAAAAAGTGTTAGTCTCACAAACAGAAAATGTTCTATTCCACCATTCAGACAAAAAGTGTGAATATAAATCTAACTTCTGACACAGTTTTATAAACGTGTATATATATATATATATATATATATATATATATATATATATACACACACACACACACACACACACACACACACACACACACACACACACGTATATATTTATAGATGTAAAATTGTTGCTGGCTGGTTTCTAGCTTAACCGTCCCACTCCAGCCCCATGATTACATAGACTCTCTTGAGCTTCCCACTCTAGTCAGTTGGGGACAATATTCCATCCTGAGAATCCTTCAATGGGGTATAAGTATCTACCTCAAACTAAGAAAGAATGTCAGTCTGTATTTGAACTCCAGTCAAGAAGACTTAGCTCCCTAAGAGACTGTAGTGAATTGCCCATGGCTTAGATAAGTCCTCATATTATACAAGAACAAATTATATAATTGGTCTCATAATGACCAGTTAGCATCGATGAAGGTATTTCACCTGTAGTTAATAAATAAAATAAACTGATTCTTCTAACAGAAAAAGTATTACTTACACACCATTTACATATCACACTGGCACTAGCAATGCTTTAAAGTGAAAGACACTGAAAATATAGCATTTATTTACAAAATATATATCTGATACAGCGTTCAGCATGATAAAATTATTCAACAGACAAACACACACACATACATACACACACACACACACACACACACACACACACACATACACACTCTCTCTCTCTCTAATATATGGGTAAAAACTCTTTCATCATCTGGATCACAATACAGCAAACCTATGCAGTAGCCATAAGTAACAAGAAAACTTGAACCCACTCACCCTCACAGATCCTTGATAAAGCCATTTCCAAGGCTTGCCAAGCTGAGGTTTGTTGGATTGTAACTGGCATTTCATGAGTCATGAATAATTAGTGAAAAATGAAAGCAGACACAGACTGTCAGAAAAATTGCTAATGTAAAAGGAAAGAGGGCTTAAAACACCAAAAGATGTGTCTTGCAGAGTGGTGAACTGAGTGGCCAAGGGTTTGATCTACTTCTTTGTGGTTTAAAGTGTGAAATTTACACTATAGAACAGTTGCCTCTTTTTGACAAGTGGTTAGAAAGCCCAAATGTTACTTTGTGTGTTTTCACGGCTGATAACTATTGTTGCTTTTCTGAATTATTTATTGCATTTACCTGCATTTTAAGACTGTAAAGTGCATTTATTTTCCAGTGTCTTACTGCTGGATTAATTGCTTGAAAATTGCCTTAAAAGTGTTGTCTTAGCTAGTTGTTGTATTGGTTTCTGTTAGCATTTCACTTTTAGCTAACCTTTGTGTGTTTTTACATTAAGAAGACTTGGAATTAGTCATCCAGTGGCCTGGTCTGTCCGACTTGGGAAACACACAAGAAGTTTCAAAAGTGAGGTTATTTTATTGGCCAGAGTGCTATTTAATCAGTTTACTCGGTTTTCATTGCCTTTGTAAATTAGCAGTGCCATGTACAGATGCAGGGACTTAGAAACTAACTTTTTCCTGTAAAAGTACCATTGAAACTACCCAGTAACTCAGCTGCACAAAGAGAGAGGCACACTGCCCTATTAATCTACTTCTACATAGCCTAGTTTTTGCTTCTAGCCTCAAAAGCACCCAAGGTGTCTTGCTATTCACCCGTCATCCAGAAGGACCTGACATCATGGATATGTACTTTTTCCAATTTCTCCAGTGCCATCCTGGTGTATATGGACATCCTGAGACAATGTACCAATTGTCTCATGAACACTGACAATCATCTAAGCCTTAGCAAAAGCGATATAATATTTATAATTATGGTAATGTTTAGATCACATTAGAGAATTTCTCTGTCTTTGAGAAAGGCTTAAAAGTTATTCCCTCTGGCAGGTTCAATATTTCTGATACCCTAGTGAAGCTGAAGTTATTTACCATAAAGTTAAATTTAGCCCTTATGTTTGATGGGAAGGTTAAAGACCTGATGAAGAAGACAGAAACAATAAAGAAAACAAGTCTTTCAATCCCCCTTTACACTCTGTCTTGCAAACTTTTGACTCTGCATCTATGTCATATATATATATATATATATATATATATATATATATATATATATATATATAGATTGACTAGCAATAGGAAACTTAAAAGGGTATACAATTTGACTAATAAGGAAAGGGAGACCTTGGATGTTTTAATTAAGGATCAAAATATTCAGATTATGAAACCTGATAAGGGTGGGGGACTGTTATATTTGATTCTATAAATTATCCATGTGCAGTGTCTCAAATACTTCAAGATATTAGTACATATACATTAGTATCTAGGAATGAAAGCAACACAGCGTATCATAGAATCAATCTATTTTTGGAAGACCTTCTGATAGAAGAAAGAATATCTTTGAAGACATATGATGTTCATAAAGTAAAAAAATAAACTTTTGTCCCTTCTATTTTTGGGTTTCCAAACATTCACAAGAATGTAAAGTCCATATTTTAAACCTATTGTGGCAGCCAATGGGTCTAAAACACACCCCATGGTTATGTTTATTGCTAGGTCTTCAAAGTTTATTATACATTTAAAAACTCATATGTTAAGGGACTCATGGGACTTTCTTCATAGATTAACCCCAAATTTAGCAACGACATCTGTAGATGTCCTAACAATTGATATTGTTGATTTATTTTCCTCCATCCCTTTAGAAGATGGTCTAGGCCTTTTTCATGATAGTCTTTTCACATTTAAAGTCTTAAGCACCCAACAAGTGAATTTAATTATGGAATTATCCTCTGTAGTTTTACAAAATAATTTTTTGTTTTTTTTTGGGGGGGGGGACCTTCCAGCAAATTAGAGGTGCTGCGATGGGTGTGGCCTGTACTCTGATTTATGTGAACTTGGTATTGTTTGCATGAGAAAACTTGTTTGTTTTTAATTCATAATTCTCAAAATGTATGAAATTATATTTGAGATTTTTGAATGATGTATTTATCTTATGGGATAGCCCTGAGGACCATAACTGGCGTTAGGCACCTGCCAAACCCACAGCCGCGGGGATACCCTGATTATTTCCCTGTATATGAGGGCTCCTACATGAAGCATTCGCAGGTTTCTTTGTCTCCTCCACTCTTTGTTCAATGCCTCTTGGATATTTGCACAGCTGTGTAACTTCCCAGTCCAATTTTATTTTTTTTTAAACTTGCCTGTAAGCTACACTCAATCAGGTCCGCTTCAGTGAAGCAAGGGACCTGATTGGTTGTAGCAGCCAGGGAAGTAAATTCTAGTTTCCTGTTTGGTTGCAGCAAGAGCCAGGGAGTAAGTTGTAGTTTTTTTTTTCTAACACAGAACCTTGAGAAGAGAACCTAGCAATGATCAGTGGTGGTGGACACAAGCTTTGCAAGACTTTCAGATATTTGGGAATGTTTTCTTTATTTAAAAAACAACAAGCAATTAATAGCAGAGCTTAAGCATCTGAGGAGTTGAGAGGGAAAATAAAAGAAGGTGACAGAATGCTGGAACTTGAGAAACAGGGACAGTCTTAAATGTCAAGCTCCTTTAGATAACTTAGTGATAAGGATAAAGGACTCTTGTCAAATTGTTAAGGTGGCTTTGGACAATTATAATGATTTGGGGAGGATCA
The DNA here is from genome assembly GCF_019279795.1 of Protopterus annectens. Classification (NCBI taxonomy): domain Eukaryota; kingdom Metazoa; phylum Chordata; order Ceratodontiformes; family Protopteridae; genus Protopterus; species Protopterus annectens. The sequence continues at coordinate 1,510,252,238 of NC_056746.1, forward strand.
GTCTCAAAAACCCTTTTGATCTAGATATCTCATTACTAATAAGTCTTGTCTGTTAAAATAATTAATAAGCCTACTTCTGACAGATTAAACAAGGCTTCACAACAATGTTGATATTTTTTTAGCTGAGTATTAACTACCCATATGTACCTTGCTAGAGTAATGTATATATAAGTAACTTGTTCTTGGCAGTGTTTTTTCTTTCATATGGTCATTCACTACTTGCAGCTTTGAGAATTTCATTCAAAACTTGACATGTTTTAAGTCTATATTTTAAATCTAAATCACATGCCTCTTGATTTTGAGCAACACAGGATTGGTGGGAAGCATTCATCCTTTAGGGGGTGAGGAGAGGTACATATGACAGTTGGTGTGTTATGAAGAGAGGGGAAGCAAGAAAGCTAATATCAATCAGCCTGCTATGATCATTTTTCAATGATATTGACAAAGTGGCTAAAATGGATTCCAGCCTCATTCATTATTATTTTTTTGAAATCTCATTTTTCCTAGTAATGAGGTTAACACCTAGAAGTATTTGATATTTGTGAAGTTTGTGGATGGCAAACATATCCTGCATAGAAATTACTGTGCAGGTATCTGCAGGTTATTTTAAGGAAACAAAATAGTGAAGAGTATATGTTTTGATGCAGCTTTGGTAAAGGGTTACAAAGGGAGCTAGAACACCCGTATGGAACTGGTTAAGACATAATAGTAGGAAGTGAACTGGGGGGCTGGAGAATGTTTCTCATCCTCCTGGCATATGTACTACAAAGTTCTCTTGACTGGCATGAGGACAGGGTTGCTAACCCGTTTACTAATAGGAAAACTATTTCCTCACCTTGGAAGGCTTTCAATTTGTATATAAGTTGTTATGGGGGTAAAAGTGTCTTTAAGATGCCAATGACAGTACCATTACAGCTGAATTTCACAGCAGCACTATGGCATAAGTATAAAAAAAATGGTTAGTGGAAGTCTTATTGTTCCAAAAACAGGTAGGTAGGATTTTTAAAAGCCACACTTGGAGTAGGAGAAGTGATTGCCTGTCCCTCTGGAGAAGCCTAAACCACCACTTTATACACAGCAGTCTTATTAGAAGGCTGGATTAAAACTAATTGACTACAATAATGGGCATGTACAATGAGAGTTTAATAACACTTTATTATGACTGTATTAAAGATGTTATCTTGAAATGTAAATGGAATCACTAGCCCAGTAAAAAGTAATGTGATGATTTTAATTAATAAGAAAAAGGTACAAGTGTTAATGCTGCAGAAAAAAACACTTAACTCTGGCAGAACATATGAAACTGACAAGTAGGGACTATCTTTTATTAGCACAAAGTAGTAATGAGAGGGAAGATGAAGAAGAGTTGTAGTGCTGGGTACAAGTAAGCAGAATTAGACAGAAGAATGCACAATAGTCAGCAGGGTGACTGTTTAGCAAGATGGAAAGGTAGGGTGAAGAGAAAATGGATGACATTAATATCTATTTATCTGCCCCTGCAGGCAAAATATGCAACTATTAGGAAACTAATCCTACAAATCAATGTTGTTGCTGAAGGATTTTTGTTAATAGCTGGAGATTGGAACAGAATACTTAGTGAACAGGAAGTAGACAGGAAAAAGATGTACAGGCAGCAGACTAGCTCAGCAAAAAAAAAAAATACTAAACAAGTACTGAAAATCTGAGATTGATAGATTGCTGGCAGAAAGACAGGCAAGATCAAGCAGATGAGGGCTATGCACACTACAGTAGTAAATGGAAAGTTTGATCATGAATAGAGAAGATCGTTGTGACGAGAGTTTCAGTACCAAGTTGAAGAAATGGAGGTTGACCTGATAACATACTCAGATCATGCCTACATCAAATGGAAAGTCCATTTGAGGGGAATGATTCCAGCATGTCCTATTGGAGACGTCCTACTTACAGATTATTGGCAGATTCTTTTGTGCATTGGCTAAAGCCTGAATTGTTTAGGATGCTAAAGCAGGCTGTTGTGTCTTTCGGCTTTTCCCGGTTAGGGGATGCCACAGCGGAACTCCGGTCTGCTAATGATTGGCAGTAGATTTTTATGTGCCGAGTTGCCGGCCCTGATGCACAACCTTCAACGAAAGTACGCCCATTCACGCATGTCTCCACATAGAAGACGCTCTAGCTGAGAATTGGATGGAACAACGTCTTACTGTGAGGTGACAACGTAGTAGACAGAAATATCTATGGCTGGGATAATTGTACGTGTCAATTAACAACACAAGTGTAAAAAATATAACAGAAAGATTTAAGTGAGTTTTAAGAGACAGCTTAGGGATTTACAAGCAGATAAAAAGAGGGGGGTCATTAGATATTGGAAATTGGAAGAAGGACAAACAGGCCTGACTACAGAAAATGGAGGAAGAAAGGACATGGGCAAAGAGAATGTCATTCAAAGAAACATTTCCTGAGAGCACATCTAATCTTCAAAGCTATTGGCAGCTAGATGGCAACAGCAGGCAGTGCAAAGGGCAGTAGGTTAATTAAGAGATTCTAAAGAAAGAGACCTTACTAGAAATAAGGGAGGTATTCAGGTCCTATTTTGTTGCCCTGTATCAAGGGCAAAACAGTAGTATAGACAAGGATAGAAAGACAAGAACTTTGAATTATAGTTTTCAAGGCTAACTAGGGAAATAAGTGCCAGTCTTATGAAACCAATGGCAATACAGGAAGTAAGATATGCTATGGGAAAAGAATTGAATGGGGAACTCCTGAACTTGACGACGTACCTATATAAATATAAGGCAGTGCAGATCTGGTTAAACTTTTGTTTACTAAAATTCTACAGGGAGAGGAAGTTCCAACTTCTTGGAAAGAAGGTCTTGTAGCTATCATAGTCAAACAGGGTAATGGTATTAAAAATCTGAATCCCTATAGACTAATAACATTTTTAAATCATAATTATAAGACCTATATAGCAATTTTGGTGGCAAGGTTAGGCCTGTTTCTACCAACAATAATACATCTGGATGAAAAGGGGTTTATAGAGGGAAGGAGCACTTTTGATAATATCTTATGAACACTAATGATAATTAAGGAGGCTAATCTAGAACAAAGAAAATTAACAATACTCTCATTAGATGTAAAAAAAAGCATGCAATAGAGTAGAGTGGGGTTTCTTGACTATGGTGCTGGAAAGCATGAACTTCCATGATGAGTTTAAGATTTGGTAGAGGTTGTATCATAACTCATCAGCTAGAGCCAAGGTGATAAGGGATTTATCAGAGTCATTTTAGCTGTCCTGAGGGACTAGACAGGTGTGCCACCTCTTCCCATTATTATTTGCTTTATATTTGGAACCTTTGGCATTGTGGATAAGAGTTTCTCACTTTAGGGGCTTTCACTGGAGCAGTATACAACTTAAACTCGCATTATACACAGATAACATAATTGTCACGTCACACTAAAGCACCTCTTGCTGATATACCACAACTAATGAAAATGTTGAAACAGTTCAGGGAAATGTTAGGGTATAAAATAAACAAAGGCAAGACTAAGGCAATTGGAATTAATCTAGAAACTCAGGAAGAACTTCAAAGGAGATTTCCAGATTGGTGGAAAGAAAGTCACTTTAGGTATTTGGGAATTTTACTTGCTAACATATACAGGACTTCTGTGTTAAAATCTTACCAGGCTATTTTTGAAAAGATCTGAGGAAACTTGAGAATGTGGATATTATTAGACCTGGAATTAGATCTTAGAGTCCATGTGTTACATTGCCATATAGTACCCTACCTCCTGTACCTACACCAGTCTTTCAGGTCTTAGGTTCATATGTTCATAGGTAGGTACTAGGCTATCGGCCCAAGGGCCTATGTAAGCCTGGCCAACAAAGTTCCCTGGCTTTCGCCCCCCCAGGATGCTATTTACCCTTGCCCCTGTTGAGCAGGTGATTCCCAGGGTGAATTTCCTATTACCCATCCACTCTTCAAGATTTTTCTTGAAGAGTGCTAGTGAGGAACTTTGCTTCACTTAGATAGGTAGCTTGTTCCAGAGTGTGGGAAGTCTTTGGGACAGGAATCTATCTCTCCAGCTTGTTTTGTTAATTGTGGTGACGAGGTTTAGGTCTCTAGAGCGTGTGGCTTAGAGGGATTGGGATTTCTTTAGGTGTAGCATGTCCAACAGCTCTGGGATTGACATAGCTTTGTATGTTAGGCAGAGATCACCTCAGAATAGGAGATATGCTACTGAGCAGAGCTGGAGTTTTTTGAGGCGGTCAGCACAGGGCATCTGTTTGAGTCCCATAATCCTTTTTGTGAGGTATTTTTGTGGCCTTTCCAGCTGTTGCAGATGTTGTGAGGTACATTCCAAAAGGGGCGTTGTACTCTATAATAGGTCTGAAGAGAGCTGAGTGGAGGGGGACAATGACCTCTTTTTTCCTGGATGAGAACCCTTTCATGATGAGGTGTGCCACATAGAGGATTTCCTGACTACTATGGTGATGTGATTATCAAAGGAGAGGCTACTGTCCACTTGAATCCCAAGGTCTCTTATCACACCTTCGGCATTAAGTGGACTGCTGCCTATGTGGTAGTTCATGGGTACAGAGTTTTTACCAAAGGGAATGACAGTGCACTTTTTGGCATTGAGCTTGAGGCCCATGGCTCTGACACCAGGCATCAGTCTCAGTGAGGCCCTTTTGTAGGATGTCCACGTCATTTGGGGACTCAGCTATGGTACCCAATTTGCAGTCATCTGAGAACTTTGTCAGCCAGAGGCCCTCTGTGTTAGCCTGTACTTCAGAGAAGTCGATTCCAAACAGGAGAGGACCCAAGACTGAACCCTGTGGTACTCCAATTGTCACAGGTTTGAAGTCTGCAATTTTTACAGTGTGGATTCTGTCAGTGAGCCAGTTGGCAACCCATCTTGTGACATATGGATTTATTCTCAATTTGGTGAGTTTATCTATGATTCCAAAATGGGGGATGGTGTTGAAAGCCTTGGCGAGGTCAAGATAGGCTGTGTGAACTGCCTTACCCTCGTCCACGGCTTTGGTGATTGTTTCAAAGAAGTCGATCAAGTTCAGGAGACATGATCTTCCCTTCTCAAACCCAAATCGGGTAGGGTACAGAGTTTGGAGGTTACCAATATTCTTGTTTATGAGTTCCATGATGATACGTTCCATGGCCTTGCAAACCAGGCTTGTCAGGCTGCTAGGACCATAGTTCCCGGGGCTGTGGTGACTCCCCCTTTGTGGAGTGGTACAACTGTTGCTGTTTGCCATTCAGTGAGTACAAAGCCTGTCATGTGTCTATGACTGAACATGGTGCTTAGTTGGGTGGCTAGTTCATTTTGAAGTTCATGTAGAATGCAGCCAGGGATGTTGTCCGGTCCCATGGATGCTGTGCTCTTGGCTTTGGAGAGTGCAGTTTTCACCTGTTCAGTTATGATTGCAGTGGCACTGCATTCTTCTGGTATGCATATAAGCCCTTTAGGGGTTGGGGGTGGGGTAAAGTTTGCACTGAACTTATCAGGCAGGATGTTGGCAATATCAGTTGGTTCTGTAATTTTTGTGCCATTGTGCTGTAACTCAGAACAGATCTGTGTGTTGCCATTGAGATTCTTGACATAGCTATAGAATGCTTTGTGATTGTCCTTAGAGTCAGTGGCAATCTTGTTTTCATAGCTGGCTTTGGAGAATTTTATGAGGGATCTCATCTTCTTGCTGGGGCTGACCAGGGAGCTCCTCCACTCATGGGATTTTACTCCCTTTTGCAGCAGTTTCTTCCTTCTGTTGTAGAGTTTGTTTATAGTAGGGGACCACCAGATTGGTTTCCTTTTTTGGAGGACTGCGTCTTGGTTCTATTAGGGATAGCATGATCCATGCATTCATGTAGGTGCTTATAGAGAGCATTTGTATAGGTTTCGGCAGTAGTAACTGTATTGTCCGTCTGCATGGGGGTTGTGAAGTTGGCCACTTCTGTCTTAAGAAGCAAGAAGTTGGCTTTGTAGAAATATTTTACAGTGGTTTCCTTACTGGGGGGGGGGGGGGTGGATATCTATGGTGATTAGTTTATGGTCAGATCTGAGCAACAAGGAGTTGACTTCAGGTGTGGAGCACTGGTCACTCATGTTGGTAATTACTAGGTCTAGGATATTATTGCCCCTAGTAGGAGTGTGGATAAGTTGATCCAGGGCATTGGAGTTTATGAATTCTAGGAAGCGATGAGCAAAGGAGTTGGTACAAGATTAGTTTTCCCAGTTAATGGTGGGGTAGTTGAAATTGCCCATTATTAGGGTGTTTGGTTGGACCCTAATATTCTCTAGTATATCAAGAAAAGAGGAGTGGTAATCCTGGGGCATGGTGGGGGATCTGTAGCAAGCTACAATATGGTTTGCAGTTTTGCCCAGAGTTAGTTGCATTTGGATAATTTCGGATGCATTATGTTGGGCAACTAGCTTGGAGGTGTGATTATCCTTAATTAATATGGACACACCTCTGCCCTTGATGTAATTCAGGGGTGCTCTCTGGAGTCTTGAACCAGGTTTCAGTCACTGCACAGATAAAGATATTCTCCATTTTAAGGAGTTCCTTGAGTGAGTGCATTTTCAGGTTTAGAGTTCTAGCACTGAGTAGCATTACCCTCAGTTTTTGCTTGTCTGTATCAGTTACAGTGGTGGTTTTGTTATTTGAACCTTGCCTTAAAAGGCACTATAGGAGCAGCAAGACCCTTAGCCAGTATCCGGAATCCCAGGAGCGACAGGTGCAGGCCATGGCCATGGCAAAACATCCAGCCAAAAAGGGAATGCTACAAAAGCTAAAAAAAAAAATGGATCCAGGTTTCATATGGCATAGCGATAAGGTGAGAGTGAAATGGGAGAGATTAATATTTCCAAGGGATGGGGGGGTTGGGTGTACCTGGTATAGACAGGTACTATAAGGTAATGATCTTGCTATGTTAGCCAAAATAAGCTGGAGCAATCTGGATCAAATTTGGAAAAGGATGCTGCTGATAAATAATGACTGGTTAGGTTCAACTGATATGTTGGAATCTTTTGGGGAAGAAGGGAGAGATAGTGCACTCACCATACTTAGATGAGTTGTGTACAGTTATTATTACCCTTATGGTGGTAAAGACATATAATTCATGGAACATACAAATATTGCCAATTGGAATGTAAATAAAAAGCATGGTTAGGCCTGATCCTGCAGAGGACGGGAGAAAATTAAAGACACCTTTAAGGTATTGGGATCAATTACTGTTAAAAGAGTATTGACATAGGATGAAGTCAGGAGAACCTCTGGACTACTGGAAAGGAGGTATTTGCAGCTTTATGCTATAATGTGGCAATTGGAAACCTTGCCTTGGGTTAAAAATGTCTATAGATGATTGGCCAGGTTTAATCAATTGGTGGAGAACACTACGCACCCAACCCTAATTTGATAAAAGCATAGTCTCCAAGGACTTCCAAGATGGTGTCATAGTGATCAACAGTTTGACTTTAGCTCTACCAGTGTGAAAACAGTAACCGAGAAACTGCAATCAGCGATACTGTCAATCTGAGTAAAATTCATTTACTGCCTGGATGCCTGCAAAAAAAAAAAAAATCACAGAGCATGAAAAAAAATTCATTTAGAAAAGGTGAAGTGAAAACATTGACTGGGAAGAATCTTGCAGTTCATTAGGCACCCACCGAATCCACATCTGTGGGGAGCTCCCAATTATCTCCTTGCATACAAGGGCACCCACATAAAGCAGCTGTAGGTTTCTCAGTCTCTGCTGCTCCTTGCTCGGTAAACCCTTTTATGCTAGTATTGTGTATACCAGCAATGTTTACAACTATCCCTGATGTTACGCCTTTGTTCTGTGATCATTTTTTTGCTTTGTCCAGAGTTATTGTGCTGAGAAGCTGGGAAGGGGGGTTAAGGGCTGTGAGAATTTTGTACAATGTTCAGATATTTGCCTGGTATTTGTCCTTTCTCATTAAAACATGTATGTGGGGTCACACAATTCATTTTACTGCAAAATCTGTTATTCCAGCATCTTTGTTAGCTCACAAGTGCATTGTTGTTTAATGTTATGCCTTTGCGTTTTTATTTTGTTTTCATTTCATCCAGAATTATTGTGCTGAGATGCTAGGGGAGTAGGAGCTGTGAGAATTCTGCAGAATGTACTGATGTCTTAATGGGCGCTAATACAAACCCTGTTCTACTTTCTAAGTTCATCATAGCAATGTTTTAAAGTATCCCTGATGTTATGCAGTTTATTTTTGGCTATATCTGGAATTGTTAAGCTGAGTGGTTATTAGAGGTCTAGGGGCCATGAAAATGCTGCACAATGTTTAGATGTTTGCCCTGTATTTTTAGTCTGTTCCTCATCAAAAATGTGGATTCACACAATGCATGCTACTGGAAAATCTGTTATTCTACCATATTTATTAGTTCATAAGCACATTGTTTTAAATCCCTAATATTATGTCCTTGCCTTGTTTTTTATTTAGATTTTTTACCTCACCTAGAATTGTAGTGAGACATGTGGGGGGGGGGGGGTGAGAATTCTACAGAATGTATACGTAGAATAGAGAGTTGTGTTGTAGCTTTAAGAAGCATTTCTAAGGACTGAACATGCACAGAAAGAAATAGCAAGTACTTGCTAGCCTCAGTGCCATTTTGAGAGTGCAGCCAGAAAGTGAGCATGTATGAATGTAATAGCTATTTTGTTAATAAGTTTATCTAAGTTAAAGTTATTAAGCCTCACTCCTGATGTGTTTGTACATAATAAAGCTGCTTGAACAGAACCCACAAAGGCTTGTCTATTTCATCCTGACTGGACGAGTGACATGGTGTCAGAACCAGGATTCCAGAGACTGCTTTTCAGAGCTATGAGGTGCAGGGTTAACAGTGAAGGTAAACTAAGAGAACTGAGCACAAAAAAGGGCCAGAAACAAACAAAAGGTAATGAAAACTTGCACAAACAATATATTTTATAAAAATGATAAAGCAGAGCATTACAAGGGCACAAACCACATTATTAAACAAGTGAGAGATGCAAAAGGTTTATTAATTAAACAAAATGTTTAAAATTAAGATATTTGATAAAACGAGCATCAGAAAAGTACATAAGGAGTTTGGAATTACCTCAGAATTGCAAAATGAGCATGTTTAAAGTAAAACGGACATGTTTGGAGTAAAACGAGCACAAGAAAAGTATAATGGGCATGAAAAAATATTAAATGAGCAAAATGAACATAATAAGGGAAAAAAGGGCACATTAGGCATAAATAAAGCAGGGCGAATGCATATTTTTTGGCAAAGTACTGTGTTTTGGCATAACTATTATTTTGCATTGACTGAAGCCCTGAAAAGGCATAACTAGAGTTATTCGAAGTATCGCAAAGTGTGTAAAGTGCTTATAGTGTGTGCTTATCACTGTTCATTTATTCTGGAGTGTATCTGTGTGCAAAGTACAACTATTTCATGAAATACAGTCAAAATACAGCCATTTCGAAAAGGTGCTTGTGCTGCGTGTGTCTAATCGCAAAGTGCCACCATTCAAAGTGTTTCTTGCACTGTAAAGAGTTATTTAGCAAAGTACAGCCATTTGGGAAAGTTTCAGTGTGCTGTGTACTGTTTATTCGCAAAGTGCAATTACTTTGAAATGTCTTACTCTGGGCTTCTTCTGCCCAGTTCATTCACGCAGTGCAAGTATTTGAAATGTTTCTTAAGCTGATGAAAAGTGACTTTTTATAGTACAGTAATTTCAAGAGTATTCTTGTGCCCGAGAGTCTTATTTTGCAAAGTTCAGTTATTCAGAGGCTTTTTGCACTATTGGGCATAGTGGCATAAATTTCTGGCATATGTATATGTGTGTGTGTTTGTGCATACTTGCAAAAGCCTTCACTGGTATGTGTTAATATGGCAGCTGGATTTTGAAAACCCTTACCACTTGTATTTGATCAAAATTTTGCAGAGAACTGGAGAATATTTGAGCAAGAATATATTTTTATACAAGCACCTTATTCTGACAAAGATGCCCACACCAGGGCATTGATTTTGTTAAACCTAGCTGGGTCAGAGGCCACTGAAAGAGAGAGTTAATTTGTTTATGCACCAGCAGTATATGATGGAGAAGGTGAAAACCATCATATTGTTGTACAGGCTGAATCAAGGGAAGACCCTGATTGTTTTAAGTGCAAATTCAGGGAAATGTGTAACCCCCAGACAAATGTTACATTAAGAGAGACATTTGTTTTACAAAAGAGATCAGAAACCAGGGGAAACTTTTGCAGCTTATATTACTGACCTGAGAAACAAAGCTAAAACGTGTTGGTTTGGTGATTTAAAAGATCAGTTAATAAAGGGCAGGCTTGTGTGTGGTATTAACAGTGCTGCAGTGAGAAAGATTTTGCTTCGTGACAGTGATTTAATGCTAAGCAAAGCTATTGAAATTTGTCAAGTCCATGAAGAAACAGAAAGGCACACAAGTATGCTTGCAAGTGATAAGAGCATGGTTTCAGCAGGCTCCAGAGCAAATGTAGACAGCATGCAACATGTGGCTAGCAGAAGAAGGCCTAAGCACATGGCACCTGCAACCCCTGCAGGCTCCCCCAGTAAAACCCATAGTTTTCCAGCAATTTCTAAGAAGAGAGCATGCTCAGTGCAGTACAAGAGTATGTCAGCAAAACCCATATCCAGCTTTATTGTTAACTGTTGCAGTTGTGGTGCCAACCATGAGTCCAAAAGAGAAAAATTCTTAGCATTTGGTCAGCAATGCCACAGGTGTAAAAAATGGAACCATTTTCAAAAGCTTTGCAAATCAAGTAAATCTCACACAGTTGTAAAGAAGGGTCACTTAAACAAGCAAGTTGATCATATAGAGAGCTGCAGTTCTACTTTCTGTATAGACGGTGTGTCAATGATTGGTGAAAAGGTTGATGCAGTGAATTTGTTGGCAAAGAATGAAGCGTTTTGTACTGTTCAGATCAATCATAAATATACCGAGCTTAAAGTAGACACTGGCTCAAAGTGTAATGTTATGTCAGCAGACACATTTGTTAAGGTGAGAACTGGTGAATAACTCAATGTGGCTAGTTATGCAAAACTTGCTGCTAATGAAGGTGAACAAATTCAAATCAAAGGGTCAGTAGTGCTTTCATGTTATTTGGCTAGGAACTGTTGCGGCTTGTTATTCTATGTAGTTGAAAGACCTGTGCAATCATTATTGGGTCTCAAGTAAAGTTTGAGAATTAATTTGCTTTCTTTTACCATAAAAGTTCATCATATAAGCACATATCCTAGTTCCAGTTTTACTGAAACTATTTTCTCAGAGTATGCCGATATTTTCGATGGCAAGTTGGGCAAACTTCCATTTGTGTATTCTATGATGTTAGACACAGAGGCCAGTCCAGTGGTCAGACCAGCAAGAAAAGTTCCAATAACTATGCAGAATAAAGTCAAAGCTCAGTCAGCAGCAAGGCGTAATTTGTCCAGTCACCAGAACCAACTGAATGGGTGTTGTCCATGGTAGCAGCCCACAAAAAAGTCACACACAAAATCAGAATATGTACTGACCTAAAAGATTTGAACAAATCATTAAAGAGGCCACATCATCCCATGTGCAGACTTGAGGAAATCACAGCTCTAATACCAAATGTCACTGCTTTTTCTGTCTTGGGTGCAAAAAGTTACTTTTGGCAAGAGATGCTTGATTGCAAATCCTCATTACTGACTACTCTTAGTACCCAGTTTGGCAGATATAGATTCCTCAGGATGCCATTTAGAATACATTCTGCAAGTGAAGTCTTTCAGCATGCAATGGAGTACAATTTTTCAGGTTATCCTTGTGCCATACTGGTAGGTGATTTATTGGTTGGAGGCAATGGTGAAGCAGAGCATGACAGAAACCTTAGGAAAGTTCTAGACAGAGCATGTGAAGTGAATTCAAAGCTCAATCCTCTGAAGTGCAAATTCGGACTACCAGAAGTTACATATGTAGGTCATTTGTTTACTAGCATTAGCTTGAGACCAGACCCATCCAAGCAAGCAGCCATTCTTGAGATGCCAGCACCAGATAAGGTTCAAGCTCTACAATGTTTTCTTAGTATGGTCAACTATTTAGGCAAGATTATTTCAGACTTCAGTGAGCTGACAGCACTTTTGAGAGAGCTGATGTGCAAAAATATTATATGAGCTTGGTTGGAACAGCACCAAAGAGCATTTGATGACCTTAAGCGGAAAATTGCTACCCCACCTACATTAGGATACTATGATATCAATAAACCACTAACTCTTTCCTGTGATGCTTCAGAGTTTGGTCTTGGCACTGTTATTCTTCAAGAAGGTAGACCCATAACCTATGCATCTAGAGCTCTTACTCAAACTGAAATGCAATATTCTCAAATTGTAAAAAACTTTTGGCAATAGTATTTGCATGTTCAAAGTTTCATGATTATATCTATGGTCAAGATATTCAGATTGAAACAGATCACCAATGTCTAGTCACTATTTTAAAAAAGACTATGCATTCTGCTCCAGTGAGATTACAAAGAATGATGCTCATATTGCAAAAGTACAACTTCAAAATGGTCTATACAAAAGGCAAACTTCTTTATCTGGCTGATACCTTATCCAGATCGCACAGAGATACCACGGAACAGCTTCATGCAGAGAATTTTGACTCTGATGTCATGGAAGTACATAATTTTTCTACCACAAGACTTGATGAGCTGAGAGATCATACAAAGACTGGTCAAATTTTGCAGAAGCTCAACCACTTCATAAATGTTGGATGGCCTTCAAAGCAATCTTGTGTACCACCAGAAGAACAACCCTACTTTCCATACAGAGATGAGATGCTGGTGGAAGATGGTATCATTTTCAAAGGTCACAAAGTTATTGTTCCTGCTTCCTTACAACATGAATACATTCAGATTTTGTATAGTGGCCACCTAGGTTCTGAAGCTACCAAAAGAAGGGTGAGAGGACTAGTATTTTGGCCTTCTCTATCAAAGATCATTGATAAAGTGCTTTCCTCTTGTTCAGTGTGCAATCCTACAAAACTGCATTTGCAAAAGGAACCACTTTAGCTAAGCCAGATTCTTGAACTGCCTTGGTCAACAGTAGCCACTGACATATTTGAATGGAACAATCAGGATTACTTAGTGTCAGTAGACTCATATTCAAACTGTTTTGAAATCGATTTGCTACCTAACCTAACGTAAGTTGAAATATCATTTCTCAGTCTATGGTAGTCCATACAAAATTATTTCTGACAATGGTACCCAGTTTATCAGTCAATTGTTTCAGAAATTTGCAAAAGAGTGGGACTTTATCCATGTTAGTAGTGCGGAATACGTACAGTCAAATGACCTTGCTATCAGTTAATTAATCAATGGGGTGGCAAAACCCAATGCACTCTTGCTAGGCTTATAAATGCCCTTGGGCAGATAGCCTAGTACTTACCTATGAACCTATGAGTTCAAAGCAATTACTAGAGAGGCCAAAGAGTGACAATACTGATATATTCTTGAATTTACTTAATCTCAGAAATACACCCCATGACAACCTACTTGGCTTGCCTGCTCAGCGACTTCTATCTAGGCAAAGCAGAACAACCTTGCCTATCAGTTCTAGTTTGTTGGTGCCTAATGCTAAAAATAACAGAGCAATCAAAGCCCAACTTTTTAAGAAGCATTCCTTTCAGAAGTCCAGTTATAATAAAATGAGCAAATTTCTTCATCCGTTAAAAGAAGGAGAGACAGTGAGGATGCAAACGGTGAAAGCCTTTGATCAAACTGGTCAAGTGAGAAGCATATGTACAAAAAGGAGATGTAGGCAAAATGATGAAAGCTAGTAACCACAATAAAATCTTGCCTAGGACACCACGATGGAAACCCGCAGTCCAAGTAAGACAGTTTATTGGTAGAAATAACACAAAATAACGCTAACAATCCACAATGCGTTTTCGATCAACAATCTTCTTCAGCAAAAACTGCAACAGTCTTCTTCAACAAAAACTGAAACACTGAATAATGCTTCACTCCTGATTAAATAGCCCTGCCCTGTTGTCCGTCCAATTACAGAAATTGCTAATTGGTTTGAAAACATCAACTAATTTAAAGTACCAGTATGTAAAAAAAAATTGTTTATAACTTAACACACTGTATTTTAGTCAAATAGTTTTAAACTAAATAAATAATTGTTTACATAGTTAGAATATGAAATGACTTGAACATATTCTGATTAAAAAACATGTATGGTGTTATAAAATTTCACATTAAAACCACTTTGTTGTTTAAAAACCTTTTTAAAACTGATTTCTTCCAAGTTATATATATTGAATGTGATAAATGGTGACATCTGGTGGCTTTGTGATGTAAGTACAAGAGCTTTATAATTTTGCAGAGATAAGTTTTAGTACTGGCTTTATAGACAAATAATCATTCAAACCTGGAAATTTATTGGAATCCAGTACTATCTGCCAGTATAACTCTTTATATTCAAGTTTATCTTCCCATAATCCACCCCTAATATCCCTAGGTAAGGAGTCTAGCACAAAAGAAAATTCTGCTTGTGGGCAAGAAACTTGATGTCTAAACAATGCATTTTCACATTTTGTTTTAACTTCATATAAATGTTGTAAATGCGACATCTTAGTTTCCTTTCTGTTTTTCCCACATAAAACAGGCACAGAAATTACAGGTTGCAAGATATACAACACCATTGCTGTTGCAGTTAAATGTACCTCTGCTAGTGAGTGTTCTATTCCTAGCTTCCAAAAAATCTCCTTTTTATTGCTAATCCTGGGGCATTGGGAACAAAACCCACATTTGTATGTCCCCACACCCCGGGTGCCAGTTTTCTTGTCTTTAGGGCCTCCAAATTCAAACATTTGTTTGAAATTGGTGTCCCTCCGATAAATAAATTTTAGTGGTCTTTGATTTTTGAAAGGTAAATCTGAAATTTGAACAAATCTTGACCATTCCTTAGATATAACTTGCCTAATAGGCCCTGAATCCCCATATAATCAAGTATATACGCTGTATCTAAAGAAGTGGTTTCTTTGGAGCCCAAATCGTTGGTTGTACTAAAGATGTTCTGTCCTAGAATAGGGGCAAATCTTTTGTGCCTTTCTTGGACCACTTCGAGTAAGGCCTCATCAAGTAGTGGTCTTGGATAACCCCTATCCATTAACATGTTGCAAACATTGTTACTTTCACTTGAAAATTCTGAGTCGTCTGAGGTCATTCGACTGACCCTAACAAGTTGTCCCTTCACTATGTTTTTCTTTTGAAAATAAGGGTGAGAACTTTGGTAGTGAAGGTATGAATTTGAAAAGGTTTTCTTCGATGTATACCTGAGGAAAATCCTGTAGCCTGCTTTTAAGTATAATGTCCAAGTACACACATTGTTCCACATTTGCCTCAAATGTGAAATCCAAAAAGTTGGTGGTGTCTTTCAAATAATCTAAAAATTCATGGAATTTTTCCATTGTGTCTGTCCAAAATATACATATGTCGTCCAGGAATCTCTTGTACAAACACCAGCATTGGGTGTATGGACTATTCAAAATGTATAGTTTTTCCCACCTTTTCAAAACTATGTTGGCATATGTAGGGGCACATTTGGCACCCATGGCAACACCTTTCTTTTGTTTAAAAAATTCCCCTTGGAAGTACTGTAGTTGTTTTTTAAGATAGTTTCCATGAATAAAAGACAATTTGTAAAATCAAGGTGTGACAAAGTGCCTTGGTCCAAAATCTCTTCTTCCAACCATAAAAGGCCTGTCTCATGTGGGATGGAACCAAATAAATCCACTATGTCTAGGGTAATAAAAATAAGGTCCGGTGAAAATAATTCTGTTTTAACACTCCTTAGAAAGTCCCAAGAATCCTTAAGGACCGTGTCTCCAGTGTATGACAAGACCTTCAGTTTGTCATCTACAAATTTGGCTAGTGGTGTAGTGATAGACCCCTCAGCCGAAACTATTAACCTAAGTGGTGGATCTGTGGGATTCTTGTGAACCTTTGGTATTCCAAATACCGTCGGGATCCGAGGGTGTTGATTAAATAGAAAGTTGTGTTGGTCCTTACTGATGGAACCTTCCAACAGTAAGTCATCCAACATTATATGTATTTTGCTTTTAGCTATGTTCACCTCATTAATCGAGGCCTTAGAATATTTACTAGTGTCATGTAGGGATTCCCTCATCTTGGATTCATACAAAATGTGGTCCATTAGAACTGTCCCCCCTCCCTTGTCAGGATGCATCACCCTCAAATTCTCATTCTGTTTAATTTCATTTAATAGTTTTTTCTCTATTTGTGATAGGTTAGGAATAACATAATGGTTTGTGATAGTATTCCTTAGCTCTCTTTCCATTAAGTTGCCAAAATTCCTAAGTTGTGGGTGAAGCGGTGGATTAAAAACACTCTTCCTTTTGAGACCTGGGTAGATGGTGTAGTTACTTTGGACCCATTGAATAATAAATATAAATTTTGTTTTCTCAAGAATAGTTTCAAGTCTATGATGGATCTGGGAATACTGGCCTTCCTATTGGGAACAAATTTAAAACGTTTTGAAAATAATTCAAAGTGTTCAGGCTTTACCTCCAGGTTACTATAGTTGAAAATTTTGTAATTGTTGAGTTCCCAGGTCTTCCCTTCCTGGAAGATGGCCACGTGATTGCCTATCTCCTGTTGTAACCCCTCTGGTTGTAATAAACCCGATTCTGGTTGCGGATCCGATTGGATCGACGGAGGGGGGGGGGGCCTGACCTAAAGGGTATTCTTCTTCCTGAGGTTGGTTGTCTCCAAAATCGTCCCTATGGTCATAATTGGGGTTTGATGAGAGACACCTCTCTTCCCTAGTGGTCCTGTAATCTTGCATCCCTGAATAAAACTTAGGTTTAGGGTATGTTACATTGTTCCTATATTCTTTCAGGTCCCTAGCCAGCTTGCCACACTTCCTGTTCATGTTATTAATGCAGTCTGAGTCTATTTGCCCAAAAATGTCATAATACTGTTGTTTTTCCTTGTCTACTTTAAAAAGCAAATCATTAATTATCCTGTCGTTAGTGGTTTCCATTTCTTTTATCAAACAAGCCATAACCCTCTCGTTCTCTGTTAAAATGGCTTTAACAACCTCAAACCCACACTGGTCAAAAATGTTTATTAAATTCAAGTGAAAAACAGACCCTACCTCAACTTTGTTCGGAGAAGCATATGTGCCAAGCCGAGATCCTACTTAGCAGAATCTGAGGGTATAGAGTACAGGAGAAACCGCAGGCATCTTCTTCTGGTGTCTGAAATGATATCACAGCAAAGTACCTGTGATACAGACTCTAGATCTGAGAGCAACCGTGACAATGTTCATACTGAAGAACGTGTCGCAGTACCATTCCTGTTCCTGATGATGTCCCAGATGTCCTCAAAGATGAACATTCGCTGAAGACAGTCCCTGTTGCTAGGTCCACTTCTGAGTTTTATGTTACATGATCAGGTCATATTTCTAGACCTAGTGTGAAATACACAGCAACCTGGACACAATTGTTTTATATGTGTCTAATTTTGTATGATTCCATGTCAAAGAATTAGTTCTGTATAATTGTATGTCAAACAATCATTTCTGTGTAATTGCATGTCAGTGAATACTGTAATTTGATGTATGATCTATTTCTCAAAGAGGGAGGATGTAGATCAGAGCAGGTGTGTATAACTTTAAGAAGCATTTCCAGATGTAGGCACATACATATAAATAGTGAGCACATGCAGGCAGCAGTGCCATTTTGAGAGAACAGCCAGAGTGTTAACATGTATGATTATAGTAGTCAGACTGGTTATAAGTTTATTTAAGTTTAAGTTATTAAGCTTCAATCCAGATGTGTTTGTGTGTAATAAAGCTGCTTGAACTGAACCCACAACTGTTCGTCTGTTTTATCCTGACTGGAAGAGCGACAGAAATCTTCAGACACTAGATCCAACCCAGAATGGCTTTGTCAAGGGCAGTTTATGTCTACTCAACCTGGATGAGTTCTTCAAAAAGGTCACCAAGTCAATGATTGAAGGCAAAATAATAAAGCAGCCTACATTGACCTGGCTAAGGCATTTGGTAGAATGCCACACTCAGGCATTGCAAACAAACTCATGGAATTAGGCATTAACCTTTATGTTATGCACTGGAGAGCCAGCTGGATCTCAGATAAGACTCAGGAAGTTAGGACAGGGGAGACCTCCTTCTCAAAGAGACCAGTCATTAGCAGAGTCCTTCAGATTTCTGTGCAGGCCCTCTCCTTTTTGCATTTACTTCTCTGAAGTCAAAGCCAAAGTCAAAGGCCTCTGACTGTCCAGGTTTGCTGATGACTGCAAATTAGGAGTATTCATAGAATCCCACAATAACACAGACACGTGAGTGGTGCCAAAGCCACGGCTTAAAGCTTAATGCCAAAATAATGCATAATAGTACCCTCTGGGACATTGGCTACCTTGGGAAACTACATCACTGATAACACACCCCTAAGAGTGATTGAGGGATGAATTTAGATAGTAGCCTGGATTTTGACCAACATGTGTGTAAGGTAGAAAGGAAATCACTCTACATTGCTTAACTTATACACAAGGGTATAGTGTCTAGGTCCAAGGAGGTCATTGTTCCTCTGTATTTGGCCCTCATCAGACCCATCATTGACTACAATGACCTCTTCAGTATGTACCTGACGAGGCACATGTAGCAACAGGAATGTCCACACAGGTTCCTCACAAAAAGAATACATGATGTAAACAACAATTCCTGTGCGATTGCCTCAAAGCTCTATCTCTATACTCAGTTTCCTACAGTCTTTTGAGAGGTAATCTATGCCTTGACATACAAGCATCCTTGGATCCTGCTGTGATGGACCTTTCACACATCTGCAAAATGACTAGAATCAGAACTACTTGCTCTAAATATGACATGTTGCAGGGACAAGTATGTGTCTCAGAGAATTCCCCTCCTCTCAAACAGACTTACCATCTATTTGAAGCAGAGTTCTTTCTAACCCTATTCAACTGTAACCTGGAGCAGTGGATGGAAAATTGGAAATTCACCCCAGGTCTAGCACCTATGTCTCTAATGGACAGAGATAGTTTGTAAACCATACTTTAGCTTATATATACTCCTTAAAATAACATCTAATGCTCACAAGATGTTTGGGATACATTTGGGATGCATGGCTAGGCTTATAAAGGCCCCAGTGGTTGTTAGCCTAGTATACACCTATGAATCTGTAACTGGTTAATCTTGAACAGACAAATGTGTGGGAGACACACTAGCAAATCCTTTGTGACATTGTGCATGCTGTGCTGCTAGGCTAGATCGGCTACTGAGAT
Organism: Protopterus annectens; assembly: GCF_019279795.1. Taxonomy (NCBI): domain Eukaryota; kingdom Metazoa; phylum Chordata; order Ceratodontiformes; family Protopteridae; genus Protopterus; species Protopterus annectens. The sequence continues at coordinate 1,510,271,570 of NC_056746.1, forward strand.
CCAAATCAGTGTCTCTTATGTTGAGCATGTCCACTCCTGTTACTTTCTGTCTCCCTTTCTATCTCTGAAATTGTGTTGTGGGACACAGAACATGACTTCAGGTACCCTGCTAGGAGTGTTTGTCTAGCCTCTGTATGTATATCCATTTTGTACTTGCGCAGTTCAGATATAGTTCCTGAATTTTCTCATTCAAAGTTTCCAATAATGTCTTCATTTTATCAACAGGTTTTGAGATCTCAAAACACCAAGAACCACACTGGCAATGCATAGACTGATTGGTAGAAGAGCACAATGTCAGACGCTCCCCCCAATAGCCAGCATTATATCCTGGTCACATGAAAATGCAAAAGGATGAAAGTTCAAGCTTATGTAATGTCTTACAAGATTTTTCCATAAAGATACCTAGTGTAGGGATCTGTGTGTGTGTGTGTGTGTGTGTGTGTGTGTGTGTGTGTGTGTGTGTGTGTGTGTGTGTGTGTGTGTGTGTGTGTGTGTGTGTGTGTGTGTGTGTGTGTGTGTGTGTGTGTGTGTGTGCGTGCGTGTGTGTGTGTGTATGTGTGTGTTTGCGTGTGTGTTGAGGGGTCCCTCACTTAAACCTAAGCTGTTGCTGTAGCACTGTGAGAAGGATATGAGTTGACAATGGCAGTAGGACACAGTTGGCATTTGCCTTGAAATCCACTGTCTGTGTGGAGTTTGCGTCTTCTCCCCATATTTGTGTGAGGCTTCTTCCATCTCCCAAAAACATGTTGGGTGTTTCCACCTCAAGGTTTAAACTAGAAATGTATGCCAACATGGGTCTATATCGAACACCTAAACATTGATCTTCTAATATCAAATCACACAATGTCAAACATCCCAGGGAAACACGTCCCTCGGCCACAACACAAAATCATTACTTTACATCTAAATTAAGTGAGGAGCTTCACCCCCACAACCCCCAATGTGGGGGGCTTTCCCCCAACTACATATACCAACTCCTAGATCGCTCAACAGCAGGGAAATAGCAAACTCTGGTGAACGGCCAAGGGAAATCTTTCCCTGCATTAAATCGTCCATTTGCCATTTTTTGCTTTCGATATTAGAAGATCAATGTTTAGGTGTTCGATCACCTAAACATTCGGTCTTCTAATATAGACCCTGCCAACACAGTGCACCCAGAGGGCAGCAGTGCACATTAGAGGAAAAGTTTTGTAGCTCAAATGTTTTAGGCATTGAATGTAATGCAAGGTATTGCCTAGACAGGAGAATATGGATCACAGACTGTGTACTACGTCAGGGCTAGCCACTCAGCTGTGTTAATATTGGCTCAAGATGACTTGGTCACACTATTTCTTTTGCTGGTTTTAAGTGGGTTGAGGACCTGACCTACTCTGACCTATGACAAGGACACAAGGACTCATGTTAATGTTGGGAGGGGTCTGTGTGCCTCTGTTAGCCAGTATGTGCCGCCATATACCAGTAGGTCTGGGTCAATAAACTAATGACTGGTTTGTGTCTAGTTGCTCAGCCTACTAAGCTTACCTGGGTTAGCTCTGTTGAACAAAAAGCCTACCATAAAATCAATGAACCTGCCAAAAATATGTAAAGATTGCTGTAATGAATATAGACTCACTGACAAGATGCAGTTTAGACGTGGATGACATGATGGTAAGGAGGAGACTGGACATCTAGTGTATCCAGGAGACATGGTGGAAGGACACTGCAGCAAAGCCATTAAGCTTGGGATCCAGCAGAGACTACTACTTGGGGGGGGCAGACAGACTAAAAATAGTTTGAGGATTGTGGTGAGGGAGAGTCTTCTCAAGTGAGTGAGGAATGTCATTGAAATTAGTGATGGGCTAATGGCAATTAGACTCCAGTGTAGACACAGGACAGTGTTTATACTCTCAGCCTATGCCCCACAGCAGGATTCTAATAGTAAGGAAAACAATGCATTCAGGTAGCAGTTGCAGGACTTCTTAGATAAAACACAACAATATGTGTTGTGTTGATGATGGGGAGCTGAATACTCATATCGGGGCAAATGGAAGATGATATGTGGACTGTCTTGTTCCACATGGGGGGGGGGGCAACGAGACTAAAGAAAGAGAGGACATTGTAGACATGTTTGGCAAATGGCCTGATGGTGGCCAGCACATAGTTAAGCAAGAGAGATAGTCACAAGATCACATACAAGAGCAGCCAACATCCAACTCAGACAGACACATCCTAGTAATGAAAGGGCAATGTGGTAGAATCAGGGACTGCAAAATGAAACATTCCACCCACAGCATAAATCACTGGCGGACACACTCAACTTCAAGCAGTGGTCATAGAAAGATGTAAGACATACCTCTCAATTGTTCAGATTTTTGGTTTCTTCTTCTTCATAAGATTTGTGGATTCGACTTCATAGCCTTTGGAAAATGCATGCTAATACAAGGGCAGTTATTCTAGCAACGTTCTAAGTCTATAAGAACAATCCATACCTCTCAACTGTCCAGATTTTCACAGAATGTCCAGATTGCTGCCAAAATTTTCTGTCTGTTCTTCATAAAATTTTGTTTTTCCGGCTCATCTTTGTCAAATCAGTGAGGATTGAAGTCAGAAAATATTGACAGACATCGAGTTTCAGATTTCAGACCCTTCAGAAAATTCATGTTAATGCAAAACATGCTATTCTATCAGTTTTCTACATTTGTAAGAGCAATATTTAAAAATTGTCCCTATTTTTCGGCCTTTGTCCCCCCCCCCATTATTTACAGCTTTGTCCAGATTTCTTACTCTAAGAGGTTGAGAGGTATATAAAATATGTCCTTATAGGGGTGTCCAACCTTTTGGCTTGCCGAGGCCGCATTGAGTGAACAGAAATTGTCTTGGGGCCGCATATAAAATATATCATATAGGTAACTCTTTCGCTGCTACAGGAGGCCAAAGTCGACCTCCTGGCTGTACTGTAGGTGCATTCGAACAATTAATAAATGTAATGAATGCCTAATAGTTGCCTTAAAATTCTAATTCTCATTCTGATTTTAATTCTCTAATCTAACAGTTAACTCTAACATCTTAGTTAATATACAGATTTTTTTTAACAAATAAACAGATATTCACCACAGCACTTGCATTTCTCACTGGGAAAACCACTCCAGCAGTCCATCTACATACAGTGTCAACATTAGCAGTCCTACACTACTAAAATCCACAAAAATAAGCCAACAAATTTGCAATAAAGTAAAGAATTCACATTACTGACTTAATAAAACAATTCTGAATAAGCTACAAGAGGGTCTCATCCAAACAAATGACTAGTGCCAGAAACATGGCCTCAAGCTAAATGCCAAAAAATGCACAATCATCCCCTTTGAGGAGAGTGATGTTCCCACAAATTATCACATTAATAACAATGTTGTAAGCACGCAATCAGTCGTGAGGTGCTTAGGCACCCAGGTTGATAGAAACCTGGCTTTTGACCACCACGTTTTCTCCATTGTACGGAAAGCTTTTTACATGGCCCACCTCATTAGTAAGGGTATCTCATCCAGGGGCAAGGAGGTCATAACATCCCTGTATTCTTCCTTTATAAGAGCAATTATTGAGTGCAACACCCCTTTTGGCACGTGCCTCAGCAAAACACCGTGCCAAAAGAAGACTACAACCATTTCTGACAAAAAAAGGTCAAAGGACTGAGTTCACTTAGTTATCCAAACAGACTAAAAAGCTTCTTGGTTTCCTCTGTCTCTCACTGGCTACTATAAATTTCATCACTGGCTTGCTTTCCAGGCTAAGAAAGATCCTGCCTTAAGAGACTCTCTCCACCTCAGAAATACTGGTTATATTTAAAAGACTCACTACAAAGACCACAGCCTTCACTGCAACATAAACAAGCCACTTTGTATGGACAGGTTCTTGACACAAAAACTTTCAACTTCTGTAAAAAGCTCCACTCATTATCAAACAATATAGTTCAACAACACTACAACTGGATGGATAGCCATGAAAGCAGTCCTTAAGTAAGTAGCATAGCCTTCATCAAACCGGAAGGAAAATCCACATACTAAACTTTCCCAGCTGGATGGCTAAGATCTAATACTGGTTACTCAAGTCTACTTGTCTAAGAAGAGGGGCCTATTTAACTAAGAATTCCATTTGCAAAAATATATTCAGTATACATATTAAATCTCTCTCTCTCTCTTATACACACACATACACACACACACACACACACACACACACACACACACACACACACACACACACACACACACACACACAGAAAAGAAGCCCCTACTTGTAAAATAGGCAACCTCAGTAATCACATAACACAGTCTCACTGATTGAAATTGTCTGGAAGTCAAAATATCTGAAAAAAAAATCATAACAGAAATGGATTCCTCCATGCAATTTCCCACCACCAAAAGGACCATCAATAAATCAACAAATAACTGCTCAGCAAAAATTAAATCAATAAGAAATCTATAAACTCTCTAAGATCATACTACATACAGGAGTAAACATATAGCTTCCCTCCAATCTAAAGTCATTTGACATTCAGACATTTTAATTTGTGCAGAAGTTATTCACAGACTGACCATTTACTAAGCTGTAATACTGACCATCGCTTTTGAAAAAAACAAATTCCCACACTTTGTCAATAGCTCAAAGTGAAGAAAGGATTACTTTTTTATTTATTATGTATTTATTTAATTTTGGAAAACATCTTTAAAACTGTTAAATTGATCACACACCCAGAAACATAGAAAAGTTATTGTGATAAGTAAGCCACAGACTGCTGCAAGAAATCAGTCACAGCACACTATGCTTACGTCCGAACCAATGAAGCATACCTGTCAATTCCAAAAGAATTAAAGTAGTGTAATAAGAAAGTTATTTACAAGGTTACATGGCAGTTTATATTGGAAATAAGTGGAGATATTAAAGACGCTCTGTTTCTGATAATTATGCTGAAAAGTCTTCCAAGGTAAATACAACCTTCTGATTTAGCATGGAACCATACCTCTCAACCTTAGAGCAAGAATTCTGGACAAAGCGACAAATACAATTGGGACACAGGCCCAAAAATAGTTATGCATCACAGACACCACTGAAACAAGTGCAGCTGCAAATATTATACATTACGCATAATGTTTCTATCGCATTATTGTCAGTTAAACATTATATGGCTCATTCAATCCTGCCTTCTTTTGCAACAAAGAAAACCATACTTTGAAATGACAAATCCATTAAAAATAATAAAACACATTGGCTCCACATCCTGCAACTTCCTACCTGCAAACAATCACAGAGCTTTCACTGAAACTAGGTCTGCTTATTTCCACAGAATGGCACCTCTCCCTAATTAAGTCTAATGGTATACAATCTACCAGGATCTGGACTACCTGAAATAAATTAAATTATGGCCTGTAAATTGCAAGTGCACTTTGTTTAATTAAACTACATTTCAAAGCCCACTTGCTGTATTTTTTCAGTAACATCCCAATATCCATTTCCAGGTCACTTTACAAGACATTGGAAGTGGTAGACATAGCATCTTCCAGATCCCTACAAGACCACACTTATACTGCTAACATTGTCCATTAAATGTAAATATCCATCTACTGTAAATGGCAAAAAGCTATGTCTTAAAAAATCTATTTTTGGCATTCCTAGTACCCAAGTATCAGGTTTTGAAACAAAGAAACATATTCTCCACAGTTTGTAAGTCTCTGTCTTTAATAATCATCTACTATTGCAGTACTCCCAACACAAACACACACATACACACTAAAACCCCCAACATTTAAAAAATGACATTGTGCCCACTTGATTTGCCAGTATTGATGATCCACCAAAGATATGCTTACTGTTGTCCAATCTACCACTGATTTGAACCCACCGATGACAAGACAGTACTGGGTGATTTTTTTGTTTGTCAAAAAAAACAATAAACTTTATATGCTACAGTCCCACATTACTCAATCCATTACTGATCCATTAACCCTAGGCTGCTGTCTCCTTCTTAATCCCTGGGACTGCATTACTCCATCTTGGATGACTACTTTTATTTCCTAAGCAAAAGACACAAATTGGAAGATGAGGCAAAATCCAGACATTCTTCAAAAATCCATACAGTTGAGAGGTATGATTTCATATTCAATATAACACTCTCCCTATCAGAAAAGCTGCAATTTAATGAAAGTGTACTTTTAATGTAGGATGCATTTGTGAGCTAACTTTTTTGTATGTTAGCCTCTTTGTGCATGTGTCTCTCTGTCATGCACACTTAAACACACACACACACACACACACACACACACACACACACACACACACACACACACTTCTACTTTCACACACACAAACAGCTGTCTCTTTAAAAGACAATGGCAGCAAATCCATAGATGAGTCCCTCTTCAGCAAGAACACACACATTGATTCTTTGGCACGAAATAATGGCGCAAACACACAGACCCTTCTTTGGCACAAAAAAATCAAAACTAGAAGGATGCTTTGGTGCATGCGCACACCGATGTTAGAGTTACAGGTCACGGTCACGAAAAACACAACAAAAAAGTGTTTTGGGGCATGTGTACATGAATGTTGGAGTTAGAGGTAGAGGGCCGCATGGCAGAGCTCTGAGGGCTGCATGCGGCCCGCGGGCCGTAGGTTGGACACATCTATAGCATAATACTGACATGTCAAAATGTCGACTCTGACTTGTTCGACACGAAAATGTCGAACTACAAGGTTATCGAACAGCCAAATCACTGATTTCCTTCCAACGGAAAGAAATTGGTTGGCCATTCTCTTAACACCTGCCCTTTCCCTGACTGTAGTGCAGTCTCGGAGTTAGAATATTTAGTTAGGGGGGTGTGTGGTGGGCACAGCCCCCCACTTTGGGGGTTGTGGGGGGTAAAGCCCCCCACTTAAATATTTTTGTTTTTGTGTGGCGTTGGTGTTTGGCTAACCGATTTCTTTCCATTGGAAAGAACTCGGTGATTTGGCCGTTCAGTAACACTGTAGTTCGACATTTTCATGTTTAACAAGCCAGAGTCAACATTTTAACATGTCAACATTATAATACAGACCCCTTATTTTTGGACCTTTGTCCCCTATTATTTTTGGCTTTGTTCAGATGTTTTAGGAGGTTGAGATGTATGCTGTAAAGTTTGGTATACTAAATTTATGCTAACATATTTAAATATATATATATATATATATATATATATATATATATGTGTGTGTGTGTGTGTGTGTGTCTATATATCTATATATGGATGTATTTGATAATATCAACAAGCTTTACAATAACAGGAAGAGAATTTTGTCCAAATCTCAGAAGAGTAATTTACAGAATGATAGATCCTTTGTCACTGAAATAAACAAACAACTCAGGAGCTTAAGGAATTCCACCAAAACCAAGTTTGAGGCTAAAATTGCTAACCAAACAGAAGACAATCACAAGGCATTTTTTAGTTATGTTTGTAATCTCAAAAGTATAACAGAGCAATGCACTGAGCTAATTGTAAACAATGTTACCTATACTGAAAATATAACAAACTTACTGTCTGATAAACTTAACACTAACTTTACCCGTTTCTCCCCACCTTCTAAGATGTACCCGAAAATGTCTCGCCTCCAGCTATCACACATGACTAAATTCTATAAGAACTATCAAAAGGTAAAAATGCTGCATCCATGGGTCTTGACAATATCTCTGGATTCATCTTAAATAACATAAAGTATGATTTTGCCACGCCCCTAATAACACAGCTCAACCTTAGCTTACATAAAGCTTTTGTACCTAGTGAATGGACTACAGCTACAGGCATTGCTCTGCATAAGGGATGGCCCTCCACAGACTCAGGCAATTACAGACTGAGACATCTGACCAGGCTCTTAAGCAGAGCTATGAAAAAACTTATTATGGAACTAATCAATAAGGACACAGGGCACCTCCAAACACTAGACCAGTCTCAGTTTGGATTCGTTGAGGACAGGTCATACTTTCTCAACCTGGTAGTCTTTTTTTGAAAAGGTCACAAAGGAATGGATGAGGGCAAAATGATATACACTGCATACCTCAAACTGGCCAAAGCTTTTGACATAATCTCCGACTCAGCCATAGTAGAAAAGTTAAATAAACTGGGAATATCCCCCTTTGTCACCTGCTGGATTGCCCAATGGGTCTCAGATTGGTTGCAGGAAATCAAAATAGGGAATGTTACCTCCAGAAAGACACCAGTCACCAGTTGAGTCCCCCAGAGCTCTGTGCTGAGACTTCTCCTGTTTGTCATTTACTTCTCTGAAGGTGTCTGGCTGACTACGTTTGCAGATGACTGCAAACTAGCAGTAGACACTAAATACCCAAATGCTTTAGCCATCCTTAGGGAAGGTTTGTCCCAAATAAATAACTGGTGCCAAAATCAGGGACTGAAACCAAATGCCAAGCAATACATTATTATATCCTTTGGGAAATCACCTACCCAAGGAAATTATCACATTGACAAAAAGAGTTGACGGAGATGTTCAGGATTTGGGATGTGGACAGTGACTTAACTTTCAAGCAGCATGTGTGCATTGTCAGAAGAAAGGCCTTCTATTTTGCAAAGTTTATTAACAAAGGGACTGTATCTAGGTCTAGAGATGTCATTTTTTTCCCCTTTACACAACACTCATTAGGGCAGTCAATGATTGTAATGCCCCTTTGGCATTTATCTGTCCACACACACATGCAACAACTGGAACACCCACAGAGATATCATACTAAAATGATGCAAGGCCCAAACAATATGTCCTACATGGACTGACTCAAAGCCCTGTCCCTATACTCAGTATCCTACAGACTGCTAAGATGTGATCTGTGTCTAGCATACAAGGCATCTTCCAACCCATTCCTGATGGAGTTACTGCACATCAGCAAGTCAAATGGCATCAGGAATATTCTGCAACATTAACAGAATGGTTTCAAAGGACAAATGTGTCACACAGAGGATATCAGTACTCTGAAACAGAATAACCAGGACTGCCACCTCTACTACTAATGGACAGAGACAGTTCCTAGATGTTTTGTTCCATGCATAGGTCCTCTCAAATTATCTATGGTGTGATCACAGTTAATCTTAATAGGAGCAATATATAATTATTGACCATGGAATGGGTAAGGCCAATCTAACTCAAACAGGATAGGTTAATTCAACAACAAAAAAGGACAGCTAGCGTAGTACTTACCTATGAACCTATAGCAATGAAGTATTAAAAAACAGAACAACAAAATAAGAAAAAAAATGTGAGAGAAGGCACCTGCACCACACATCCCCTGCTAATTATAAATACCAACTCCGCTGCACATCTGCAAGTCAAATGGGACAAGGGATACCAGCTCAAGGGACCTTAACTTGGCCTGCGACATAAAGAGGACCTGCTGGAGAGACAGATTTGTCTCTCAGAGGTTGCCACTCCTCTGGAATAAACTACTAATTCACATCAAGCAGAGCCCCATTGTGACCCTGTTTAAGTGTAGCCTGGATGACTGGATGGGAAACTGTAAACTCCTGCTAGGGATTTCACCTTAGACCCTCCTAGATATGGTTAGTCATTGCTTACTAAGATCTTCGGCAGGATTCACGATGGCTTGCACGGAGTCTAAGAGTAGTGTAAGACTCCATGCAGCCATCGCTATCCAGGAACAGCCTGTATGTGCATGTAAGAGAGCACCTAAAATGGCTCTTACACGGACAGGGTGTGGATATGCTAATTACCTCACTTGCAGCCAAAAGGCATGCAAATGAGGTAATTTTGTGATCCAGGAAGCAGAAACCTGCCCGTGTAAGAGCCGTGTTATCTGCAGAAATGTACTCAGTTGATAACTGAGTACCGTTCTGCAAATAACACAATGGAGCCTTGTCAGCTCCAAATAAAGATTGCAAATGTCCCAGGCAGCATGCCAATGGCCAAATATGTGGCCACTGGCAACGTACCCCGATGCAAAAATAAAATAAATTTTTTTTTTTTGGCGTTGTTTAAACGTAGTGCAGTGCTGCGCTATAAAAAAACAGAAAAATAAAAATATTAAACCCACAAACGTGGGTTTTATGCAAAGCATGAATTTACAATGTAAGGGAATAGCAGGCTGAAAACAACATGGCCACCGAGTAGGGGTTGCTAAGGGGGGAAGCTGAGTGTAAGACATGTAACTAAGCATTAGTAGGCAATCCCATGTAAATGAGTGGTAGGATAGTGAATCGTACTGTCACATAGGAAATGAGCACATTCCGTGCAGTGTAGGAGTAGGATAAGGGGGAGTAACAGAGTAGGAGATAGGTGACATCACAGGGGGAATGTATGAAAGAAATGCAGCTCATTGGAGCACAGTGGCATGTGAAAGATGTCAGTCACACATCATGGAAAGAGGAGTGTCAACAAGTAGGCATGGGAAAGCCAAGAAATGGAAGGTGTACACTATGGATAACACCAAAGTTTCTTGCATGGCGTGCATGCGCGCGTGTGCTGGTAGGCACGAGTAAGAGAGAGTGCCATGTAGGAGCCTGTTTAAATACCTGTAAGTCTGTTTGCGCTGGTGTGCACGAGTTTTAACCTGAATAAGCAGATTCTAGTCCGTCTAAGCATGTGTGCGCGTGTGTTAGCCGCTGTGAGAGTGTTTTCGCTGGTATGCACGTCGCTGCCCCCTAAGGAAACAGAAAGGAAAAAGGAAGCATGAAAAATAGTAGGAAGCTAGCAGGGATTACTGGCAGAGCTAGCAGGTGAAAACAATCAGAAGCAGGCAATTACACAGGCAGAACAGTAGCCCAGCCCAGCACTTAAAACTCTGCAAACAACAGTGCAGAATGTTTCTCTCAAGAGACACTACAACAGAGGAGTAAGCTATTAGAAGTGAAAACTGAAAAAGCTTCACTCAGATCAAAAATGCTAGGGGCTGCCATAGCTGTTATAAGGAGACATATGCAACTTGCTGAGAGTGGTGACTATGCAAATGCTGCCAGACAACTCACAGTGAGGAGACGGAGAAGAGTGTACAGGCCAAGGGTCACCTACCAGGGGTTACATGAGCTGGAGATAGTGGAGCGCTATAGAGTGGACAGAGACCTCCTACAGCAAATTGTTGAGCTGTGCAGGCCACGCCTCACACACAGAACCAACAGAGGGGAAACCCATCCCAGTGGAAACCAAGGTATGTGTTGACCTAAGAATACTAGCAACAGGTACCTTCCAGAGACCAACTGATGATATGATGGGGATATCACAGGTATCAGCATCCAGGGTACTGCACCAGTTCCTGGATGCCATGTCAGCACATGTCGGTGATCATGTATATTTCTCCAATTCCCATGTGGTATTGGCCAGCAATATGCGTCTCTTCCAGCAAATAGCGGAATACCCTGAGGTAGTGGGTGCAATAGACTGCACGCATATACCCATCAAAGCACCAGCTGGTGAGCGGGGTAGGACCTACATTAACCACAAGGGCTTCCCCTCCATTAACTGCCAGGTCATGTGTGATGCCCAGGGCATAATAATGAATGTGTGTGCTGGCTGCCCTGGAAGCTACCATGATTCCCATATCTGGCATTTGATGCAGCTGTACCAGACATTTGCCAATGGGGACATCCCACATGGTCACTTAGTGGGGGATACTGGCTACGCACTGGAGCCGTGGCTGATGACACCCATCAGAAATGCACACACACCTGAACAAGAACGCCATAATGAGGCACACTCACAAACACGAAACGTAACTGAGCATGTGTTTGGGCTGCTCAAGTCACAGTTCCGGTGCTTGGACACATCTGGTGGAGCCTTGCAGTACTCACCAACTACATGTACCCAAATTGTCATGGTATGTGCTATGCTACATAATATGATTCTGTGAAAACAGCTGCAGCAGGACCAGCATAGGGCTGGGCCAAACAGCCCCCACCATTGCCAAGCCAATCACAGGCAGAGCATGACTCGGAGGAGGAACAACCTGAGACTGCCCCAGTAGGCAGAAGGAGGCGTGCCCAGTATGCCTTGGCCTTGGCAAAGAGGCAACGCATAGCACATACACTGGCTCAGTAGGAACCCTGGAAATGATACCTCTCTCTGACTCACACATATAGTAAAAGGGATGTCTAAGTTGACACAACCTGCTTTCAAACATGTACAGGGAGTGTAGTATGTGCATCCAACATAGACAGCCCTGCAGCACCACCTGAGGCATGATTGCCATGTGTTAAGCAATGTAACACCATGTAGTATATGCAAACTTGATGACCCTGACTAACATCCTACCCTCACCAAGCATGATGCCACAATATGAAGACAAGATTATCAATTACAATAATTGGCTTAAGTATTGCTGTTAGTCAAAGGGGATCCAATGTGTGCCAGCCTGGGATGACATGCTGAGCAAGACACGATGCTCCACCTGCTAGGGATGGCATGCACCTATCAGTCCTGGCCTTTTGGATACTGGCAAAGGCTGTCACCCCCACCGTGCCTTGAATAGGTAAGGCTCAAAACACAAACCCACCTCCATAGGTATCACAAGGGATAAGAACCTAGACGTAATGCTACCCAATGCCAGAAGTCTAAACTGCAAGATGCATGCAGTCTAAACTCTCCTCAGCATGGAGAGTGTTGATATCTGTTCTGTAACAGAAACCTGGGTCAAGGCTCACAAGAGCACCCTAACACTACCACTTTACACCTCATACCATGCTTTACAGCCCCAAAACATGGAACAAACTACAAAAGGAGGGCCCCATGTTGGTACCACAACAAGAAGCAGCATGGACTATCCACGGGCAAGTAACAGTGGCTAAAACTGCCTCCCAGTTTGTAGCCTGCTACAGACTACACTCCTAATGCCAGGAACCGCACTTGGCCTACGTCGGAACACATGAAAATATCAAGCTCTCCAAACAACATTATATTGGGCGACTGAAAATACTCAAACATAGACTGGGAGCATTATTCTAGCTCCAACACCCTAAGCCAAAGGTTCCTAGAATTCATAAACCAAAATGCTCAGGAACAACTTACCACTCCCACAAGAGGGGTAAGCATACTGGATGTGATAATCAGCAACATGGGTACTTTATGGCCAGATGAGAAGTGTATCCCTCACTGGTAAGATCAGACCCTAGAGTAATCACACTGGATATTCACATCCTGACCCCAGTCCCTGGGCAGAAAACCACAGTAAAAAATATGTGTAAAGCAAATGTTGCACTCCTCCAAACTGATGTGGAATCCATTAAAGGCCCTGTGCCTGTGGAAAATATGGGCCACACCTCAGAACCCTTTATAAATGCATTCTATGAACACTTTCAGGAATGCATGGATTATGCAATCCCAAATAAAACCAAGACCCAATTCCATACATGCAGGCATCTGGCCTGGTGGACCACAGCCATTACCAAACCATGCAAGAGAAGGAGGAAGCTACTACATGATAGAGCAAATCCCAAAAAGGGAGGTAATCTCTGATCAGTATTATGGCAAAAAACTATGGCCACACATAAAATCCACTAAGGCCAGCTATAACATGTTGAATCTGTGAATCTTGAGGCAATGTTACACATGCCCCATGTACACAGACAACCCCCTCCTCCCCCCAAGAAATACAAATATATGTGAGAGATGCAATCATTTATCCAAACTAGAGGCTGAGCTCTCTCAACTCAGTACTGGCAAAACTAGTCAGGAGGAGAAGGTAACCACACACACCACAAACCCAGTCTCACATAGACCTATCACAACTGCAAACCAAAGACATAAACACACAAAAACATTCCTGGAGGCTCTAATTAAAAATCCACCAAATCAACAGAGGCCTCCAAAGCAGACACCCAAGCAACCACTACCTCAGAACATAGTACATGCAACACATAGTTCACAAAGTCAGTGTGCCAAACAGTCACAGCCCTTAAGGACAAACAACATGCCTGATACACTTGTAATAGGTGACTCCATAGTCAGACACACTGATGTCCCGCTCACCAGACTGAACAAGGAAAAGGTTACAGTAAGCTGCCTGTAGGCCGCTACAATCCACCACATAACACAAGCATGCAGGTCACTCCAAAGCAAGTACAAATATGACTCAGTCATTGTCCATGCTGGTGTGAATGACCTGAGATGTACCTCCCTGGACTACATGAAAAGAGACATAGAGGAGCTCTCTGATTATGTAGCCCAGGCCGGTATAACCCTGACCCTGAGCAGCATCCTACCCTCACCAAGAATTATGCCACAGTACAAACACAGAATGATCAGCTTTAACAATTGGCTCAATTACTGGTTGCATTCCAAGGGGATCCAATGCCTGTCTGCTTGGGATGACATGCTTGACAAGCCATGCTGCTTTGCCAGGGATGGCTTGCACCTGTCACCCCTGGGCTTCTGGATATTGGCTAAGGCTCTTGCCACCTCCATAGTGCCTCTTTTAGGCAAGGCTCGAAAGACAAACCCACCATCCTAGAAAACATAAGTGGAAAAAACATAAGGGTAATGCTGCTCAATGCCAGAAGTCTAAACCTCAAGATGCACGCTGTCGAGGCCCTCCCCAGTATGGAGAACATTGATGTCTGTGCAGTGATGGAAACCTGCTTCAAGGCTCCTGAGAGCACCCCAGCACTACCAGGTTATACCTCATATCATGCTTTTCGGCCCCAAAACCTGGACCAAACCACAAAAGAAGGGGGAGTATCCATATTCATCAAAGATACCCACACCTCCAGGTTACTGACAATGCATGAAGCATCAGAGACCATCCATGTGCAACTAACCATAGGCAAAACTGCTGTACAGTTTGTAGCATGCTACAGACCACCCTCTCAAACCCAGGAACCCCACTCAGCCTTCCTGAAGACACTGCAGAGTATGAATGTCTCTCCAAATACCAAACAAGGTACTCACAAATTACCACATAGGTGGTAATCCATTATGTATGGAAGAAGTAATCAGGGACCTAGGGACACAAGTGGACAGTAACCTCTCATGTGACACTCACATTGCCAAGGTGGCTAGGAAGTCCTTCTATATTGGCCACCTTATCATGAAAGGATTCACATCTACATCAAGAGAGGTCATTGTGCCCTTATACTCTTCTCTTATCAGGCCCATAATTGAGTACAATGCCCCATTTGGGATGTACCTTACCCGACACCTGCAGCAGTTAGAAAGACCCAAAAGTACCTCACCAAGAGGATAAAGGGTCTCAAACATTTGTCATATGCTGCCCGGCTGAAGAAACCCCAGCTGTATTCAGTCACATACTGCCTACTCAGAGGCGATGTATGCCCGATGTACAAGGCCATGTCCAATCCAGAATTAATGGACATGTTCCACCTCAGAAAATCCAAATCCATCAGAGCCGCGAGAGATTTCAACCTCAACACATAAATAAATAGGATGTGCTGGAGGGACAGATTCATAACCTAGAGGCTCCCTACACTCTGGAACAGAATTCCAGTCCATGTTAGGCAGAGCCTCTCACTGACTCTCTTCAAGAGGAATCTTGACGAGTGGATGGGAGATCGTAGATTTACACTAGGGGTCATCACTGTGTCACTTCTAGACAGAGGCACAGTAGAGTAAACCCTAAATGGGCATAATACTCACATAGCAAGGGGTGGCGAAAGCCACACATACTCTGGCTAGGCTTATAAATGCCCTAGGGCAGATAGCCTAGTATGAATATGAACCTATGAAGATACAAATTGTACAGGACACTAAGGATAATCACAAGGCTTTCTTAACTGATGCTAGTAACCTTGGTGGGAATTCACAGATATGCCCTGAATTACTCAAATGTTACAAACAATACACCAAACCCACACACATTGCCAACATCCAACCTGACAGGTTCAGTGCAAACTGCCCCCCCCCCCCACCAAAATGCCAAATATCTATCCCAGCAGAGTGCTGGCCCCCTGACATTGCAGATGCTGAGGTAACAGCCAGCATCTTCAAAGCAAAACACACATCATCAATGGTACGAGATGGTGTCCTGGGCTGCGTCCAACATGAACTCCAAGAAGAATGAAACGCCAAATAACACTACTGCTCAATCTCAACCTTACCACAGGATATGTACCCAAAGAGCAGTGTACAGCAACAGTGGTCCCTCTCCACAAAGGTGGTGCCTAAATGGATACTGCAAACTATCACCCCAGAATCCTGACAAGCTTGGTCTGCAAAGCTATGGAAAGGATCATCATGGACCTTAGAAATAAAGATATTGGGGACCTACAGACACTGGACCCTACCCAGTGTGGCTTTCTTAAGGGCAGATCCTGCCCCTTAAACATGTTTGACTCATTTGAAACAGTCATCAAGGCCCATTGATGAGGGGAATAGGTTCATAGGTTCATAGGTTCATAGGTTCATACTAGGCTATCTGCCCTAGGGCATTTATAAGCCTAGCCAGAGTGTGTGGCTTTCACCACCCCTTAGGATGAGAATACTATACCCATTAGTTTGCTGTGCCTCTGTCCAGCAGTGATACAGAGATGATTCCCGGGGTAAACCTACGATCTCCCATCCACTCGTCAAGATTTCTCTTGAACAGAGTCAGTGAGGGGCTCTGCCTCACATGGACTGGGATTCTGTTCCATAGTGTAGGGAGTCTCTGGGTGATGAATCTGTCCCTCCAGCACGTTCTATTTATATCCGTGTTGAGGTTTAAGTCTCTTGCTCTCGTGGCTCTGGTGGATTTGGATTTTTTGAGGTGGAGCATGTCCATTAATTCTGGGTTGGACATGGCCTTGTATGTCAGGCACAGAACAACTCTGAGCAGGCGGTATGTGACTGAATAGAGCTGGAGTTTCTTCAGTGGGGCATCATGACATATGTTTGAGTCCCTTTATCCTTTTGGTGAGGAACTTTTGGGGTCTTTCCAACTGCTGCAGGTGTCGGGGAAGGTACATTCTGAATGGGGCGTTGTACTCAATCATTGGTCTGATAAGTGAAGAGTACAGGGTACAATGACCTCTCCTGATCTGGATGTGAATCCCTTCATGATCAGGTGGGCAATGTAGAAGGTCTTCCTAACCACTTTGGCAATGTGAGTGTCAAAAGAGGTTACTGTCAACTTGGGTCCCCAGGTCCCTGATAACTTCTTCCGTGTTTAATGGATTACCACCTATGTGGTAATTAGAGGTTACCTGTTTTTCCCAAAGGGTATGACTATACATTTATTGGCATTTAGCTTAAGGCCATGGCTCTGGCACCAGTTATCCATTTCTAGGAGACCTTTCTGGAGGATGTCTGTGTCTGATGGAGTGTCAATTATGGTGCCCAGTTTGCAGTCATCTGCAAATTTTGTCAACCACAATCCCCCTATGTTTGCCTGCACTTCAGAAAAATAAATGCCGAACAAGAGGGGCCCAGGACTGAGCCCTATGGGACACCGTTAAGTGACCGGCTTAGAGTCTGACATGGCACCAGCAACTCTAACCCTGTGTGTTCTGTCCTTGAGCCAGTTTGCAACCCATCTTGTGACATATGGGTTTACATCTAAGCTGGTGAGCTTTTCTATGATGCCGAGTGGGGTATTGTGTCGAACGCTTTTGCTAGGTCAAGGTAGGCTGTGTGAACTGCCTTACCCTCATCAATGGCCTTAGTGACTGTTTCGAAAAAGTCGACCAAGTTCAAGAGGCAGGATCTGCCCTTGACAAAGCCAAATTGGGTAGGATCCAGTGTCTGTAGGTCCCCAATGTCTTTATTTATGAGTTCCATTATGATCCTCTCCATAGCTTTGCAGACAAGGCTCGTCAAGCTTATGGGGCGGTAATTTCCAGGGTCCGTAGAAGCACCGCCTTTGTGGAGTGGGACCACAGTTGCCGTACGCCATTCTTTGGGTACGTATCCTGTA
Organism: Protopterus annectens; assembly: GCF_019279795.1. Taxonomy (NCBI): domain Eukaryota; kingdom Metazoa; phylum Chordata; order Ceratodontiformes; family Protopteridae; genus Protopterus; species Protopterus annectens. The sequence goes on from NC_056746.1 coordinate 1,510,289,427, forward strand.
GTAAGAATGTGGTCCACACAGCCTATCTGGACCTTACAAAAGCCTTCCATACAATACCCCACATGTTCATTATAGATAAGCTCACCAGCTTAAATATAAACCCCTATGTCAGTAGATGGGTTGCAAACCAGCTCAAGGACAGAACTGACATGGTCAGAAATGCTGCAGCCATGTCAGACTACAAACCAGCTACAACTGGCATCCCACAAGGCTCGGTCCTGGGACCTCCCTTGTTTGGTATATATTTCCCATAGGTACAGGCCAACATGGAAGGACTGTGTCTGAACAAGTTTGCAGATGACTACAAACTGGGCACCATATCTGACCCTCCAGCTGACGCAAGCATCCTACAAAAGGGCCACATAGAAACAGACAACTGGTGCCAGAGCCATGTCATCAAGCTAAATGCAGAAAAGTGTATAGTCATCCCCTGTGGATAAACAGTAAGTGCCCACCAATTACCACATAGGTGTTAACCCATTAAGTACTTTAGAAGTAATAAGAGACCTGGGGACACAAGTTGATAGATATTTTGCATTTAACAACCATGTGGCTGTAGTGGTTACAGAAACATACCATATACCCACCTAATCATGAAGGTATTCACATGTAGATCAGGGGAGGTCATCGTGCCTCTTCAGTCATCATTCATCAGCCTCACAATTGAGTACAATGCCCCCTGTGGGATGTACCTCAGCAGACACCTCCAGCAACTGGAAAGACCCCAAAAGTACCTCACCAGGAGGATCAAAGAGCTCTAACAGATGCCATATGTTGCCTGATTAAACAAACTGCAGCTCCACACAGTGCCATACCGCCTGCCCAGAGGCAATCTGTGCCTGATGTATAAAGCCATGTCCAAGCTGGAATCAATGAACATGCTGCACCTTGTAAAATTTGAATGCCAGTGAGCTATGCACATGAGAGACCTGAACCCCAGCACTGACATAAATAGGACATGCTGTAGTGATTGATCCATAACCCAGAAGCTCCCTCCACTCTTGAGTAAACTCCCAGTACAGGTTAGCCAGAGAGTCCCTCATTGACTCTCCTCAAGAGGAATCTTGATGAGTGGATGGGAGATGGTAGGTTTACCCTGGGTATCACTGTTATGTTACGGGTAGACAGAGGCACAGTATACTAACCTTGAAATATGTCATAGCAAACTCCAGTTACAATGTGTGTTGAAGGACAAACACACTCTCTGACTAGCATTAGAAATGGCCTAGGGCACATAGCTAGTGTTTGTCAATGTTCACCCAAGTTGCAGAATACACTACCAATGTTGGATAAGCCTGGTTTAAGTAGTCCATATCTGAACAAAATGCAACATGGTCATATGTGCACAACTGGCCCTTAACCAGTCTGGTGTGCTCACTATGAATATTTAAAGCAGTGATAGGACTGAAACCCAGGATACTGTCCACCACAGTGAAAGTACTGAACCAGTACACTATACAATATTACAGTGTTTGGTCAGTATGAAAGGATGTTGACAACTGTATGCAAACTATCCCATGGAAACCCTGCAGGCACAGTATAATCTCTGTTGGGTTCAGACACAAAGCAGTTGGGCAGTAAGTACACAACATGACTTCCAACACACAACTATAAATGTGAAATATTGTTGAAGTTCACACACAACCACAAATGTGGTGGACAGCAGATTTCAACATATGGAAAGCTCACACTGGGCATGCTCGCACACTTTGATAAATGAGACATATGTCAGGCAATAAGCCATGGAAAGCCTGAACTGGGCATGCTCACACACTTAGGCCATGTCTCAGTTTAGCCGTTGGCCACACATATCTGGCATTTGTATGTGTTAATCCAGGAACCTCCCACAATACAGCAATCTGCCCAGTGCACACAGTTAAATGACAACAGAGACAAAGTAAGTAAAATAGTGGATCCCTCTCATATTCAAACATCTTCCACAGATACACAAGTTGTTCATAGAAACAGGGAAAGCTATGGCAATAAAGACCTGCAAACAGTTTATCAGCAACAATTATTGTGCATCTGAAAATTAAACATATGGGTGTAGAGGTCAATACTAGGCTGTTTGCCCTAGGGAATACATAAGCTTAGCCAGAGTGTGTTTGGCGTCTGCCTCCCCAGTACAGTAGGCTACTGTGCCTCTGTAAAGTAGGTCACAGAAGGCACCGTTTAAGGCTAGTGTGCTGTGCCTCCGTCAAGCAGGGACACAGTGGAGATCCCAGGGGTTGAATTTGAAATGTCACATCCATGTGGCTGGTGTTTGCTGGAAGAGGGTTGGCGAGGACTTATAACAGTAATTGGGCATCAATTACAGACTGAGGGGAGCCTTATCTGCAGTGTCTGGACAATTTCACTGTCAACACTTTGAAGTGATGATTTTGAGGGATTGAAGTGTCTTGCCAATACTGTTCAGAGATGTCCTCCCTCTGTGGGATATTGCTCTGTAATGTATTAGCTCCCTCCTTCTGTTGTACAGCTTATATATGGCTGGTGTACACCAGACAGGTCTCCTGTTGTGGAGGAGTCTTGGGTTTATGTATCAATGCAAACCTTCTGGATGCTCATAGAATGCAATTGTCAAGGATTATGCGGAGTGTCCTGTATAATCCCCCAGCATGGGTCCTTTGAAGTCTTCCACCCCAGTCTTCACAAGTGCAAAGTCTGCTTATGATAAATACTTTGTTTGCAGTGACTTCCTTGCCTGGGTGTGGGGATGGGATATGGATGTCCAGGGAAAGTTGGTTATGGTCAGATATTAACAATGGTGGTCTACCTTTGGTGTGGAACATAGAGTCCCCATGTTGCAGATGGTCAGGTCCAATATGTATTCCCCCTTGTGGCTGTGGTGACTGGTCCTGCCATAGCACATGGAGTCACAAATTGTAGTGGCTGTAGGGTGATGTTGTTAAGGCCTGAGTAGTTCCCCCACTCAATATACCTGTACCTGAAGTTAACCACTGTAATGGTGTATGTGAACACCTTCATATCCTACACTGTTCCCAGGGAAGCAAAGTGTGGTTCCTGGATATGGGAGGGGTGGTCTGAATTGGTTGTGCTGTGTGTTACAGGTCCTGTGGTCACGAAGCATGGTATAAAACATAACCTGGCAGTACTGATGTGCATATGTGACCCTGAAGTAGGCGGCTTTTAATGCATATATATGCTATCCCCCTTACTGACAGATAGTAATAGATGTACATACCTCTTTATAAATAATGATGTCAGCACCCTATAAATACTGCAGGAGAAGAAAAAATACCCAGTAATTCGAATAGCCTGCTCCGCTAATGCGTCTCTCTCAAGTGTTATAGTTAGGTAGGGGTTTGAATCCTGCAAATGCGCAGTGTGTGTGTATGATTGGGAAGAGGGGGGGTTAGTGTGTGCGTGCAATTCTGTTTGAAAGAAATGTCCCTTTTGGCAACTAGAAGAACACACTACAGGATGTACATTCCTCTTTCTAAACACTGATGATGTCAGCACCCTATAAGTATAGCAGGAGAAGGAAAACCTTCAGTGATGTGAATAGCGTGCTCTGCTAACACATCTTTCTCAAGTGTCATAACATAGCTAGATAGGGAGTTGAATCCTGCAAATGCTCAGTGTGTGTTTGGGGGGGGTTAGTGTGTGTGCAATTCTGTGTGAAAGAAATGTCCCTTTTGGCAACTAGAAGAACACACTACATGATGTACATTCCTCTTTCTAAACACTGATGATGTCAGCACCCTATAAGTATAGCAGGAGAAGGGAAACCTCCCAGTGATGCGAATAGCACGCTCCACTAATGCGTCTCTTTCAAGTGTCGTAACATAGCTAGGTAGGGGGTTGAATCCTGCAAATGCTCAGTGTGTGTTTGGGGGGGGGTTAGTGTGTGTGAAAGATGTCCTTTTTAGCAACTAGAAGAACACACTACATGATGTACATTCCTCTTTCTAAACACTGATGATGTCAGCACCCTATAAGTATAGCAGGAGAAGGGAAACCTCCCAGTGATGCGAATAGCGTGATCCGCTTATGCGTCTCTCTCAAGTGTCATAACATATCCTAGGTAGGGGGCTGAATCCTGCAAATGCTTAGTGTGTGTTTGTGGGGGGGTTAGTGTGTGTGCAATTCTGTGTATAAGAAATGTCCCTTTTGGCAACTAGAAGAACACACTACATGATGTACATTCCTCTTTCTAAACACTGACAATGTCAGCACCCTATAAGTATAGCAGGAGAAGGCAAACCTCCCAGTAATGCGAATAGCACACTCCGCTAATGCATCTCTTTCAAGTGTCATAACATAGCTAGGTAGGGGGTTGAATCCTGCAAATGCTCAGTGTGTGTTTGGGGGGGGGGTTAGTGTGTGTGCAATTCTGTGTGAAAGAAATGTCCCTTTTGGCAACTAGAAGAGCACACTACATGATGTACATTCCTCTTTCTAAACACTGATGATGTCAGCACCCTATAAGTATAGCAGGAGAAGGGAAACCTCCCAGTGATGCAAATAGCACACTCTGCTAATGTGTCTTTCTCAAGTGTCATAACATAGTTAGGTGGGGGTTTGAATCCTACAAATGCCATGTGTATTTTTGTCACACTGTTTCTCCATGTGTGTTGGGTGTTGCTCTTAATATTGTATGACATATATTATATCAGTAATGTCAATGCACACATGAGGTATGTGTGTGCCACATAGACATATGTACCTGTGACCTTAAATAGTTCCCATGTGTAAAGCCTGCCTCATGTGAATACATGAAATTTGCATTACACAACTTTTTGACTGTGGTTTTCTGTGCAGGGGCTGCGGTTGGTATGTGAATATACAGTGAGAGTAGTCTGTGGTGTCATCTTACCAGTGAGGGATACACTTCTGGTCTGGAGCATATAGTCCACATGTTGGTGATGATCAGGTGCAGCATGTTTTCCCCTCTTGTGGGAGTGGTAACAAGTTGTTCCATAGCATTTGAGTGTATGGATTCTAGGAACCTTTCACCTAGGGTGTTGGAGCTACAGTAATGCTCCCAGTCTATGTGTGGGTAAATGAAGCTGCCCAATATATTGTTGTTTGGAGACACCTGCAGATATTCATGTATTCTTAAGTAGGCCAAGTGTGTTACCTGGGTTTAGGAGGGTGGTCTGTAGCAGGCTATGAACTGGAAGTCAGTTTAACCCACTGTTAGTTGCACGTGGATAGTCTGTGATGCATCACGCTGTGGCAACAACCTGGGGGTGTGGGTATAGGTTCATAGGTTCATACTAGGCTATCTGCCCTAGGTCATTTATAAGCCAAGCCAGAGTGTGTTCGGCTTTCGCCACCCATTTTAAATTAATGTTGCTATGCCCTTTTTTGAGGTTAGTATACTGTGCCTCTGTCTAACAGTGACACAGAAGTGATACCCAGGGTAAACCTACGATCCCCCATCCACTCATCAAGATTCCTCTTGAAGAGAGTCAATGAGGGACTCTGCCTAACCTGGACTGGGATTTTATTCCAGAGTGAAGGGAGCCTCTGGGTTATGAATCTGTCCCTCCAGCATGTCCTATTTAAGTCAGTGCTGAGGTTCAAGTCTCTCGAGCGTGTAGCTCGATGGGATTTGGATTTTCTGAGGTGCAGCATGTCCATTACTTCCGGGTTGGACATGGCATTATACATCAGGCACAGATCGCCTCTGAGCAGGCGGTATGCCACTGAGTATGGAGTTTTGTTAACCGGGCAGCATATGGCATCTGTTTGAGCCCTTTGATCCTCTTGGTGAGGTACTTTTGGGGTCTTTCCAGTTGCTGCAGGTGTCTGGTAAGGTACATCCCAAAAGGGGCATTGTACTCAATTATGGGCCTGATGAGGGATGAGTAAAGAGACACGATGACCTCCCCTGATCTAGATGTGAATCCCGTCATGATTAGGTGGGCTATATAAAATGTTTTTCTAACCACTTTGGCCACGTGGTTGTCAAATGAGAGATTGCTATCAACTTGGGTCCCCAGGCCCCTAATTACTTCTTCCGTACTTAATGGATTACCACCTATGTGGTAATTTGTGGCCACTTTGTTTTTGCCAAAGGGGATGACTATACACTTTATGGCATTTAGCTTGAGGCCATGGCTCTGGTACCAGTTGTCTGTTTCTATGAGGCCCTTTTGGAGGATGGTTGTGTCAGCTGGAGAGTTGATTATAACGCCCAGTTTGCAGTCATCTGCAAACTTGGTCAGCCACAGTCCTTCCGTGTTGGCCCGTACCTCAGAGAAATATATACCGAACAGGAGAGGTCCCAGGACTGAGCCTTGTGGGATGCCACTTGTAACTGGTTTGGAGTCTGACATGGCTCCAGCAATTCTGACCATGTGGGTTCTGTCCTTGAGCCAGTTTGCAACCCATCTAGTGACATAGGGGTTTATATTTAAGCTGGTTAGCTTATCTATAATACCCGAGTGGGGTGTTGTATCGAAGGCTTTTGCGAGGTCCAGGTAGGCTGTGTAGACCACCTTCCCCTCGTCAATGGCCTTGGTGACTGTTTCAAAGAAATCGACCAGGTTTAAGAGGCAGGATCTGCCCTTAACAAAGCCGAACTGGGTAGGATCCAGTGTCTGTAGGTCCCCAATATCTTTATTTATGAGATCCATGATGATCCTTTCCATAACTTTGCAGACCAAGCTAGTCAGGCTTATGGGGCGATAGTTTCCAGGATCCATTGAGGCACCACCTTTGTGTAGAGGGACCACTGTTGCTGTACGCCACTCTTTGGGTACATATCCTGTGGTAAGGCTGAGATTGAACAGTAGTTTTATGTTTGGGTTTAGCTCATCTTGGAGTTCATGTAGAATGCAGCCCGGGACACCATCTGGTCCCATTGATGCTGTGTTTTTTGCTTTGGAGAGGGCGGCTCTTACCTGAGCATCTGAGATGTCAGGGGGGCAGCACTCTGCTGGGATAGATATTTGCCCTTCTGGTGGGGAGGGGGAAGAAGTTTGTGCTGAACCTGTCAGCTAGGATGTTGGCAATGTTTGTGGGTTTGGTGTATTTTTTGTCATTTTGGACTAATTCTGAGCATATCTGGGAATTCCCACCCAGGTTCCTAACATAACTAAAGAAAGCCTTGTGATTATCCTTAGTGTCCTGTGCAATTCTTCTCTCGAAGCTGGCCTTAGACGATTTTATGAGTGCCCGTAGTATTTTGCTAACACTGATCAGAGATGCCTTCCCTTTTTGGGATTTTGCTCTATCATGTAGTAGCTTCCTCCTTCTGTTGTATAGTTTGTTTATGGCTGTGGTCCAGCAGACAGGACGTCTGCCTTTGGAGGATTGGGTCTTGTTTTTATTTGGGATTGCATGATCCATGCATTCCTGAAGGTGTTCATAGAATGCGTTTATAAAGGATTCTGTGGTCTGGGCCGTATTTTCCACAGGCCCGGGGGCTTTGAAGGATTCCACCTCGGTTTTGAGGGGTGTGGAATTTGCTGTAGAGAAGTTTTACACTGTGGTTTTCTGGGCAGGGGGTGGGGTCGGGATGTGAATATCCAGTGAAATTAGTTTATGGTCTGATCTTACCAGTGAGGGATACATTTCTGGTCTGGAGCATAGAGTCCCCATGTTGGTGATGATCAGGTCCAGTATGTTTCCCCCTCGTGTGGGAGTGGTAACAAGATGTTCCATAGCATTTGAGTTTATAAATGCTAGGAACCTTTGAGCTAGGGTGTTGGAGCTAGAGTAATGCTCCCAGTGTATGTTTGGGTAGTTGAAGTCCACCAATATAATGGTGTTTGGAGAGACCTTCATATTTCCAGTGTTCTCAGGAAGGCCAAGTGGGGTTCCTGGGATTGGGAGGGTGGTCTGTGGCAGGCTATAAACTGGAAGGCAGTTTTACCCACTGTTAGTTGCACATGGATAGTCTCTGATGATTCGTGCTATGCCACCAACCTGGAGGTGTGTGTATCTTTGACGAATATTGATACTCCCCCTCCTTTTCTGGTTTGGTGCAAGTTTTGGGGCCGACAAGCATGGTATGAGGTATAACCTGGCAGTGCTGGGGTGCTCTTGGGAGCCTTAAACCAGGATTCTGTTACTGCACAGATATTGATGTTCTCCATGCTAAGGACAGTTTCCAGTGCATGCATCTTGAGGTTTACACTGCTGGTATTGAGTAGCATTACTATTAGTTTCTTATCCCTTGTGATACCTATGGAGGTGGTTTTGTCTTCTGAGCCTTGCCTAAAAAAGGCACTATGGGGGTAGCAAGAGCCTTTGCCAATATCCGAAAGCCCAGGGGTGACAGGTGCAAGCCATCCCTAGCAAAGCATTGTGGCTTGTCGAGCATGTCATCCCAGGCTGACAGGCATTGGATCCCCTTTGAATGACACTGATACTTAAGCCAATTGGTGAAATTGATCATCTTGTCTTCATATTGTGGCATCATTCTTGGTGAGGGTAAGATGCTACTCAAGGTCAGGGTCATACCAGCCTGGGCCACATGCTTAGAGAGCTCCTCTATGTCTCTTATCATGTAGTCCTGGGAGGTATGTCTCAGGTCATTCACACCAGCATGGACAATGACTGAGTCATATTTATACTTGCCTTGGAGTGACCTGAGTGCTTGTGTTATGTGGCGGATCATAGCACCCGACAGGCAGATCACCGTGACCTTCTCCTTGTTCAGCCTGGTGAGCGGGACATCAGTGTGCCTGATGATAGAGTCACCTATTACAAGTGTATCAGGTGTGTTGTTTAGCCTTAAGGGCTGTGACTGTTCGGCACACTGGCTTTGTGAGCTATGTGTTGCACGTGTTCTGTTCCGGGGTAGCGGTTGCTTGGGTGCCTGCTTTGGAGGTCTCTGCTGCTTAGGGAGATTTTTATTCAGAGCCTCTGAGTATGTTTTTGTGTGTTTATGTGTTTGGTTTGCTGTCATGGCAGGTCCATGCGAGACTGGAATTGTAGTGACTGTGGTTTCCTTCTCCACCTGACAGGTTTTGCCAGTATGGAGTTGAGAGAGCTTAGCCTCCAGTTTGGCTATATGGTTGCATCTCTCACATGTGTTGGAATTTGTTGGGAGGAGGAGAGGGTTGTCTGTGTACATGAGGCAGTTGTAACATTGCCTCAAGATTCCCAGATTCACCAGCTGGACCGGAGAGGAGATTGACAACTGACCTTTGGACATGCTAGAATAGTATTGGGAATTCCTTTATAATTGACAACAAAAAGGGCCAATGGGGAACAAGGTACTCAAGGGGAGTTTGTGAGGGTGTAGTGCTTTTAATTTGTTAGTGCTGACATATATAATTGCTTTAGTGAGCAAGTGCCAGGTAACTTAAATGCAATGTGTTACAGGTAACTTAAATGCAAAAATGACAAACAGTAACTTTCTTTCAAGTGAAACAAAGAAATAAGTACAGTAAGCAATGCAGATGTCACTAGGGATCCACAGAAGCACTTAAAAGCCGCGTTTTAGGTGGAATTAGCGTTCCAGGGAAATAACAAGCAAACAAGCATGCAAACAAAGCTACATTCAGCAGGACTGGATCTAGTCTATGCTACAGCAAACAAGGTGTACCAATTTCAGTAAGAAACAGTTCAAATATGCAGACACTATAAGCCTTTAGCCAGAAATTCCCAGCTCAGACGGGCAGAGTCCAGCCTCTCCTCCCACAAGAGTGCAGACCATGAACCTTCTTAATGTAAAATAACTGGCCTGAAGCCCAAGTGCTTAAACCAGAACTAATACACTTTTAGAATAACAGACACTGAGCCCTCAATCAGCAGTTCCCAACTTAGAAGGATGTAAGCTACCTGTCCTGCCACCACAGTATCCTTGACATTTAATGAGACTCACCCTCCTGTCATAGTTAGTTCCGTGTTTTGGGGCTGTCAAACATGGTATGAGGTGTAACCTGGTAGTGCTAGGGTGCTCTTGTGAGTCTTGAACCTGTTGTCTATTACTGCACAGATATCAACATTCTCCATGCAGAGTAGAGTTTGGACTGCATGCATCTTGCAGTTTACATGTCCAGCATTGAGTATCATTACTTCCATTTTCTTATCCCCTGTGCTACCTATGTAGGTGGCCTTCTGTTTTCAGCCTTACCACCAGAATGCAAAGATGTGCAGACATTACACTATGGTAATTAATAGCGGTGTACAAAACAATTCAATGACAATCATACTGTTAATGCATCAGGCATGCTGGGATATACCCACAATGATATCATTACAGTGTACTGTTGACAACATGATAATATTACTACACTTCTATGTAGTCACCCTGTGCATCAGCACCATGTTAACCTGTTCCTGCATCGATGTTACAGATTGCAGGAGGTGGCACAGTTTCATCATATGCACAGGGTGTGTACTTGGTATGCCTGAGTCTGCCACTGATACAACCAATCGACATGTATGTGTGTGTGTGTTAGTGAGGGACAACAGTACAAGATGGGGCAATGTTGATGCAGTGTGTGCGTGTATGTGTTAGCCCTAGGTGTTAGCATTATGCATGTGTGTATGCATGCACACAGTTCCACCTTGTGGCTGCCATATACGGGTGTTTGTGGACATCCACAGACTGTACCTGCCAGGTCATACAGATCACTGTCTCTGGCCATGGACACGGTACCTGTGCCTGGCAGGGGTGCTACGGATAGTATCAGGTACTAAGCCAGACTGGGTACTGTCATCAGAAGCAGTTGGTTGATGACTGGACACATGTCCCTGCTGGGACTGTCCAGAGCCACATGCACGTGGTCTCTTAGGGAGGTCTGATGACAGCACAGACCCAGCATTGCTGGGGCTGGTACTGGCACTATGGGAGCGGCTGCAGGTTTGTTGTCGTCCGTGACAACTGCCAGCTGCTGATGTTGCTGGCATACATCCACGTCGATGCCTCAACCATCCTGCATTGCCCTGGCTCATGGACATGTAGTTGTGGAACAGATCTAATGTGTACCCTCAATGTCTGTCAATGACCTCGGTGAAATTACGGATGGCAGCCGCAATGTCATGCATGGTGTCATTCATAGCAGTGTGATGCACTCTGAGCTCCCTCAGACCCTGTCTGGTGTACCGTTCCATACGTGCCTGTGCCTGCATTACAGCCTGGAACATAGCTGAGGTTGAAAGACCTCTGTGGGCACATCTGACAGGGGCAGTATGACCACGGATGCTCCCACAAGAACCCCTGGACATCTGCCTGTGTGGTACCATGTCAGGACTCTGGCCATGGCTGCTGTGAGGGGATGCATGTGCCACTGATACCACATTACCCTGGTCAATGCCCACTGTATGCTGTCCCTCACCTAAGGACATTGGTGACAATGGATGTATTGGCAGGATGACTGTGCGCATTGATGGGGTTGACTGCTGTGTACTGTCGATTGGCTGACCAACAACAGACCCTGTCACACCTCCCTGTGCCATTACACATGTATCATCATTATCACTATCCCCAGCAGTGGATTCAGGTTCCCTGCTGCACACCACCAGAGCAACACCAGAACCTGTGAGAGGAAGACAGGAAACACAGTTTATAATGTGTACACAATGTTACCACAGATGCACATGGGCACATGGGCACATGCACACATGCACACATGCACACATGGGCACATGCACACATGGGCACATGCATACATGCACACATGCACACATGGGCACATGCACACATGCACACATGGGCACATGCACACATGCGCACATGTGCACATGCACACATGCACACATGGGCACATGCACACATGCACACATGGGCACATGTACACATAGGCACATGCACACATGGGCACATGCACACATGCACACATGCACACATGGGCACATGCACACTCCTCAGTACATGAGATACAAACACACAGACACAAACACACCTGCAATCCAACACATAGCAATACCGTTTGAGGGTATTATTACTATTATTATCATTAGTATTAAAAGTATTGTTATTACACACTCACCAGCATGGGTTGGCTGCCTTGCTGTTACACCAGAGGGACCTACACAAATAAGACATTTATTGTCAGTGGGGACAACTGTGCCATTGATACTGTGAGTATGATACAGTTCAGTAGTACAACAGTTGGCTTTCACAGGTCTACTGCTGATATTGAGCATATCAATCTTGCACAATAATTTCCAGGATAACAGCTACAAACACAGTACACATCTCACACATGCATAAACTACCAGTGTAGAGAACAGTCAACTATAGATATGGCATGTTACCTGCACGCTCCATGTCCACATGATGGGTGGCTCCAGCCTCCATCATTACACATGTCTGCAGATGTTGTTGTTGTTGGGCTGGAGCCACAACACTTAGGAGGAGTCCCTCCAGTCTGGTGAGGGGGGAGGTGTATAGCTGCCCCACCACCTGTGGCAAGCTGTTGCCTGTGGATATCAGACGCACGCTGACGGACATTTCTAATTAAATCACTGCAGTGATGGTGTACCTGCTCATATGTCCGGTTATGCATGCCTATGTCATTTACCCGACGGACAAGGTCTTGCCACAGTGCAGCCCTCTCCTGCTGGTTGTGGCTGGTGTGGGAAAAGAGTGTGGCAAAATCCCGCACCAGGCTCTGGTGTATCTCCTCTTCCTCTGCAGCAGAGTACGAGGGGTTGCGCTGGTGCACCATCACCCTGGAAGGCAAAGAAAAATATGTGAGCAAGTGATATGGCACACATAATACTCTACTGTAGTGATATCACTGAACTGCCATATATAGCATCGGTCTGTCTATTGGGGGATACACATGTAAATGACCACATATCAGTGCTCAGCCAACAACTGTGTAACAGTGCCTGGCACACTCCATACAACAAACTAGTATACACCAGCAGTCGGCACACTGTTTGAGGTCCAATGCACAACCTCACACTGGGGGTTTGTATCAAGGTAATGGATGGGGAACATTGTCAACCCATGCAATGCATGCAATGCACATTTAAAATTTCAGTGGTAATGCACCCTAGTCTTTGTGGCCATGCCCCTACCTACACCGCAGTCACATACAGGGAACCACAGCACAACATATGGCAATGTAGTATGTTTGTATCCCAATACCTGACACATCTTTCTCTGGCCTCACACCAAGGACACACACTACCATGACAGACACAAAGTCATGCTGAGCAATCACACCATTACAGACCTTGCACACAGTCAGTGGCACACTCATTCCACCTCACATAGTAGGTATTGCAATGAGTACATGTGTGTGTGCATTGTGTCATAGGTAGGTAGTATGCTATTGGCCCTGGGCCTACAGTAGCATACTGTTATGCTACCCTGCCCCTTGGGACACATGTAATGTGATTGTACTTGCTCCTGTCAAACAGTTACACATGGTGACTCATATGGCATATTACCTATCTGCATAACATTCAACAGGGGTATGTCTGACATCTACTAATGAGGAGCCTTGCTTCTTAATGCTGGGTGGTTTACTCCAGGGTATGGCTTATTTGTGGGTAGGAACCTGTACCTCCGCCATGTGCTCTTTACTCCGGTGCCAAGGATGACAGACATAGGTCATTTAGGCTGGGGATATTGTGAGGTGTTACCATGGATGTTGGACAACTGTTATGGGTGTGACTTAGCTATGTATATCCATCAGTGGTAACCTCTGTGTAGGTAATATGAAAGGCACTCTATCTGTGGTTTTGTCAGTCACTCTGCATAGGTAATGTGTTTGAGGGCATTATCACTGTTTGTTAGGTATGACTGTGTCCTTCTCCCTTTCTGTAGTTGTCATGGGAGGTACATACCGTGTAGGACATTGTGAGGTGTAGAGGGGTACAGTGACCTACATTTCCCTAGCTGACACACCATTTGTGCTGACACATACCATATACAGGGCTTACAAGACTAGTGTGCCACTGTGAATATCAAAGGGGAGGCTATTGTACACTTGTTTCCCATGTTCCCTCCTGACACATCCAGTAGTAGGCAGGCAACCACCTATGTGGTGGTTAGTGGTGTAAGTGTTTTGGAATGGGGTATGGTACTCCAGTATCCACACTGGTGTTCAGTCCATGCCTTTGTCACCAGGCACCTGTTGCAATACATCTGCACACATGTGCCTCTCTCAGTATATATATATATATATATATATATATATATATATATATATATATATATAGAGAGAGAGAGAGAGATATTCATATACATACATATCTCTAGTAGACATTAATATCTGTCTGTATATGTGTATGTATCTATATATATCTATATATGTATGTATGTGTGTGTATTCTATCTATCTATCTATCTATCTATATATGTCTATTTATACATCCCTCTCTATCTATGTACACATATATGTATATTATATATATATATATATATATATATATATATATATATATATATATATACACATATATAAATATACATATATATATATATATATATATATATATATATATATATATTTTTTTTTTTTTATTTACACATACAAATACACACACTAACATACTGCTAAACATCCATTACTGTACAACCTACATTGTATGTTGCACTACAACCTACATTGATATGTGCACATAGCAACCTTAAAATACATATGTATGTCCAGCCTTCACTAACAATTGCAGTATGTCCCCTGCCCTATGCACATCTTCATATATATATATATATATATATATATATATATATATATATATATATATAGATACAGACTGCTAACACATATGGAGGGTTCACAGTATGTAGATTATTAGATTATGTAGTTTACATTACCTTTGTTTCTCACTGCTGTTTGTGATGGCTTGCTGCTTGGTGGCCTGCTGATGGTTAGCTTGATGGTTTTTATTTATTTATTTATTTATTTTTTGGTGTCTCACTCTCTGTGTCTCTGTGTCTCTCTCTCTCTCTCTCTCTCTCTCTCTCTCTCTCTCCCTCCGGTTGTTGCAATGAAACTATTGCATGTCTGGACTGGGAGTACAGGCTGCTTTTGTAGGTATCTGCACATGTGCATGTGATGGCCTCTGCACCAATTGTTAGCCAGCATTTACTAATTGCATGCAACCTGCTGTGTGGTAATTGCAGTTCTCACTGTGATTTCAGGACAGTGCTATAAAATGTTAGGTTAGGTGGGCGTAGCCCTTTCAGATTTTCAAGGTGGGGACCATGCTGGTATGCTGTGGACACTGTTCTGTGAGTGTAAAGGTTGGTATATCTCTCATATTTAAGGCTGTGTTGTAAGCACTGCAATGCATGTTGTACTGAAACCTGACTATTGCTTCCTCCAGTTCATTCTTCTCAGTGTGTATGTTAACTGACAACTAATAATACTAATACTGTTTAAATGGGAGTATGTGCTTTCCTGTGGGACTTGTGGATTAACTGGTAAACAGCAGTGGCTCTTGCAATTTGTTGCTATGGCTTCACTATTTAACCTTGACATTCACTCCTTGAAGGACTGCTAGGTGTCTTTACTGGAATGTGTTGCTATGGCTTTCCTATTTTCCATTTACATTCACTCCTTGTAATGCTTGCTATATTTCTTTCAGCAGAAATTCCTCATATGTTTGGTGTGGTTTGGTGGTACTGCATGCAGTCTGGTCTGGCCAAGGTGTGGGGCTTGACACCTACAAGGGTATTTTATTTTGCTGCTGAGCAGTAGTGGGGCCTTGTACTTTGTACTAACAGTTATGGATAGCAGGCACATGCAGCGCTTGTAAACTGCTATACTGTCCTTATTTTATTAGTTGGCTACATCCTTTGATATTTCTGGGTTGTACTCCTACATGAGGGTGTGCTTGTGGAAGCTATTCTACAGCTATTCACAGAGTGTGTGACAGCAGACAGAATGATATGCCTGTGAGTTTGTGACACTTGCAGGCCTTAGATACTCTCAGGTGTATCTTTTATCAGCCTCAGGGAATGGTACATATCAGTGGGATACACCCGTGATATATTTCAGATATTCTGCAGTTGTGACTGTGGGGTATTTTGAGCATATGTATTGCTACACCATTTCTGACATGCAAGTAGTGCATAGTTTAAGTAATTGACAGTTACCATTACGTGGGATTCCACACCTTTCTGCTTACTGTTAGTACATTTCACAGGGAGGCAGTGGGGCACAGTTAACATTTGTTTTCAAATCAGGGACATCCCTGTAAATCAGTCACAGTTCCGAGGTCTGGCTTCTTACCTATTCAAATATGACAGCGTTTATCCTGCTCTGATAGTGTGTGTGGTTTGCAAGGTGCTACTGTCACATTATTACTTACTAGCTACTTACTAGCATGGCTGTTTCTCTTCTCACACTAATGTTATTCAAATCCACAAGAATTGCCAGTAAAGATACAAGAAAAGCTTTGTGTAATAGCCTTCCTATATTCCCTTTATATTCAGTCCTACTATTTCATGATATATTGCTTTCAGCACAAAGTTCTTGTATATCAGTCATGGCTTAGTGGTAAGTCATGCAGACTAGTGTTTCCAAGGTCCTGGGTTCGTAACTGACAGAGGAATTTTATTTTGCTGCTGAGCAGACTACAGGCCTTGTCATTCAGAGTGACTAAGGCACTTTTAAGCAGTTGTAAGTGGGTTAGCGCTGGTTTGCGCGGAGCTCACGCATGTACAATGTCGCTTAGCTTCGCGCACACATGCTTAGCTAAGCGCACACAAGCGCACACCTGCTTACTACTGCTTAAAAGTGCTTACTCTCGCGCACACTCATGCTAATTTCTTTAAAAGAAAAGAAAATGGGGAGATAGGAAAGTGGTGAAAAAGGGGGCACAAAGAGGGTATGACAGTAGGAAAACAAGCTCGGGATTTGCAGGAAGGCTGTAGGAAAGGCCCATAGCTGCCCATTTCTTTATCAGCAGCAGCTGTGCATATGTGTGTAATTTGGTGTGAAATTTGAAACCTTCCACCCCGGAGAGAGGGGTGAGGACAACAAAATATGTTGTACAGCCAATTGTAATTACCAGTTCACATGTCTTAGCTTTATGTCCAGCAGATATGTCTGAAAAATGGGCAGCTATGTATGGGGCGTAATTTTTGGGGGGAACAGAGTGCCCTTTTTTTATTTTTTTTTTCAGGTGAGAGTGGAATGTGAGGTACAGGAAGTAGATATATTTGGGGAGATAGGTAGGGGAGGTTAACAGACAAGACAAACAAGACACATACAGGGGCGGAGTATGACACATGTGGGGGGGAACACAATTGACGGGGACAGATGTTTGGATATCGCAAGCCCATGAGCCCACAGATGGCAACAGTGGAACTGAGATCCCCACCCATCGGCAGTTGCCAGTGCGCCTTCACTGCCCAGGACGGGGCTGTGCTGGGGGCTGTGTAGGACGGGTAGCAGGCACACCCGTGAGTTGCGCCACCCATGCCTCAAGCTGGCGTAGGGGTTCAAGCACAGAATGCCTGATCTCGCTACGCACCACAGACCGGACACTTTGGAGGGTGAGTGGACGGTCTCCTCTGGCCATGCTTGCAGAGGGGGGACGAGCCCCATCCCCTGCAGCGCTTCCACCTGAAGGTGAAACAGGGCCACCGGAGGAGGTTCCGGCCTGGGCACTAGTGCCAGGTGCACTCGCCAGCTGAGGTGGGAGAGGTGGGTCCGCTGGAACCCGCCTTCCTGTTGTCCTATGTTTAGCAATATTTTATGACATTTTGGGTTAGTAACAAACAATACCATTCAAAATTAGTTGTAACAGCATGCATCAGTATTCCCATTAACTAAACACCCATGAATTCCAAACATTGAACAGCAAGCATAACACATGCATATTTTGAACAACAGTACACAATCCAACAGCATGCATGGTTGATTGATGGCAACAGGCCATCAGGTTTGGATATGTGAACAGGGCACATGCATCAACGTATGTGCAAATATGTTTGAACCAACAGGACAAATGTCCATAGGAATTAATTGTTAATACACATACCCAGTTTGTTGTGGAATGGTATTATTTGTGAATATAGGGTAGGGTGAAGAAATATTTCATTAACAACTTCAACTACCTATACATATGCTGTACATCTCTAGTAACTGCAGATATATATACCCTACAGGTCTTAGTACAGTTTCCTATATGTAACCTTAGGAATGTTGGTGATGGGACTGTTACTGCTACATTAATATACATTGCATTTTTATTCATACACGTTCATATCTGGCTGTGTTCAGGTACAGCATCCTGCTACATTTGATTTATATGGCTCTAGACAACTGTGGATGTTCATTATTTCATACAACCATACTATCTCCATATTGCAAGGGTACAGCAACATATCCAAATTATGGGACAGACACATTCCAGCTTCAGTACTTTATTACAAACATTTCACTGTTTGGTTGTGGCTGTCTCATTCATTTCATTATGTACTGACTGCAGTATAACTTTATTCAAGAGTTATAACAGCTTTCTTGGTCGATTCATACCTCTTTCTCACACTCTCACTTGTTTTATTTTTACAATTCAGGATGGTACTTAATTCTAGGCATTATTAACATGTCTTACTTGGTTACAACAATCCTTTCCAACAGACTCACTTGTTTCATATGGCAGATTTTAAAAGGGGATGTATTTGACACATGTCTATTGTCTTTAGCTTGTTTACCACTAATTTTCAGGCTGCAGCAGGTTATCTGATATTACAATATAGGTGGAAAATCTCTATTTCAGACTTAATTAATTTTTATTTCTGGATTACAGGCTGCATCACTTATCTAATCGTACAGTACTAGCAGAATCTTTCTTCTAGTGTTATTTGAACTTTATTAATATGTAACTACACTGAACTCTTTTACAAGCTGTCTCACTTTTATTGTATAACAATTACAAAAAAATAATTACTAACCTGCCTGGTGGCGCAACCGCTCCAGCCTATCACCATACGCTCGCCGATTCGCGGAACGCACACCTGCAGCTGTAATATAAATGAAGTAATATTGGAACATACATCTCCATAATATCAGCTAGGATAATTTCTTACATACGTAATTACATGGATACTTACTCAGTAGTGGGGCATTGGGCATTTGCCAGGCCTCCTGGAGCCAATGGTTCAGTTGGTCCTGCTTTCGTCTCTTCAGGTCCGCATGGTGGTGATGGACCTGTTCACCAGTCCTTGGTATGCCTGTGGCACTGGTGAGATCATGTGCCAACCAGTTCCATGACTCTGCCTTGTACTCTCCCCACAGAACCTGGCCCTGCATGAGTTGAGCCTCATGATCGTGGACTAGGAGCCAAACCATATATTTGGACACCTCAACACCCCACCTCTGTGCTCGGAAGTGACTGCCATCTCCTACACCTGCCATCCTGACTGCAAATAGGTTCCACAATCAGTTATGCTGTGTATTCCCGCCTATGGGGCTTATATATGCCATTTTTCCCACACTTATCTGTGATTGGCCATTTTGGAAATGTATCAGCTTAAAAAAACCTGCTTTGTCATGCTTCTATTTCCATTCATTCATATATATATGCTAATACTGCATTTTTTAGTATAGCTGTCATGGCTTAGTGGTTCAGTACTCTGACTATGATGCACAGTATCCTGGGTTCAAGCCTGGGCATTGCTTTTTTTATTTTACTACTGTCTAGACAGGCTAGAAGGTGTGTCTGTGTAAAGGCGGCTTTGATACAGGTTGCTCAATGTTGCCCGCCGGTAAGCCGGTTAGCGTGCTGTGCAGCTCCGCACTAACGGGTTACGCTGGTTAACGCGTTATTTGGCTATGAGCATGCATATTACGCTATAAGAAATGTTGCTCAACTACGGACACACAGTTTCAGTGTGTTAAAGCACTGCTCAACTCTGGGCACTCATATTACACCTGTTAAACCACTGCTCACCTGCGGGCAATCATACTTTTTTTTTTATTGTGTCAGATTTCTTCAAAAATACATGGCCCATTTCATTACATTTTACTTAAATTATAGTTATATATATATATATATATATATATATATATATATATATATATATATATATATATATATGTCAGGGGATTGTTTCGTGCTTATTTCACTAAAAATAGAAAATGATGATGTTGTTGGGGCTCGAACCATGACTACCTCCTCTTTGGCCGATGTCTCTACCACTACGCTATTGCTGCTTGGCTTAATTTACATATTTAGATCTTATATGCTTTTCCAATGAGTGCTAACTGTGGCTGAGCGAAGGGCACACCCGCGCACAAACGAGCGCAATTCCGGGCAAACATTTTTGAAATTATAAAAAAAAAATTAAACTGTTGATTTTTACGTTTTACATTACAGTTGGATTTATAGTCTTTGGGGGCATGTGTGCTGTTGTGTTTCTTGACATTTCCACGGACCTGCTTGTGGGTGTTTCCTTTCGGGACTGTGATTCTTCTGGGTGCGTGTCACTTTGAAGGACTCGCAGTGCAGACACGCCCCCTACTTTCCTACACGGACCGTGTTAGCCTAGGGTGGATTCAGCATGCCCTCATGAATATGCATGGTATGCTGACGTCACACCATTTAACTGCAGCCTCCGTGTAAGACTTGCTAACTCTTACACGGAGGTTTCGTGAATCCTGCCCCTTGTGTTTTGGCAAGATCTTTTATGTTGGGTTTATCTAGTATTATTTTAGGTACACACGGCTAGGCTTATAAAGATCTTTGAGTCAACAGTCCAGTAACCACCTATGAACCTATATATGTATATATTTATATAAAATAGTTAGATGTAGAGTGTGTGTGTGTGTGTGTGTGTGTGTGTGTGTGTGTGTGTGTGTGTGTGTGTGTGTGTGTGTGTGTGCACGTGTATAAAACATGGCGTTTTCCCCTAGAGAGTGTACAGAGGGTACTCACACTAAAACTGACAGTTTGTATGAGAATGCCTTGTTAGATTCCTCCACTACAATTACTGCATGACCACCACTAGTATGTGTAACGTTCTTTCTTTACCTGTTCTCCAAACATGCTGTTGTAACTACTGTATGTTGTTGCTGTTCATGATCTTTTACGAATGAGTCAAGGTTGAATAGTCAAACTGAGTAGCCACATAATCTGTTAGCAAACTGAAATCAGTAAGCCAATAAATCAATGAATAAAATAATGCAGGTCTGCACAGAAAGTGTGTGATTTTCCCAAAGCAGGCAGTGTGAACTCCAGGGAAAATGGCACAGATAGTTTAACTCAGATTATTGAAAGGTTAATTATGCTAGAAATTGACAGTCCCTGGAGGAAATAGGACGAATCTCCAGGGTCTCTTTCAACTGGAATGTTCTACAATCTGTGTTGGAGGAATAGTTATACAGTATTTGACCAATGTCTCACAGGAATTTTGAAGCAATGACCACCTTTCAGCTAGACTTACATTAACTACTTTGTGAATCAAGTCTTGGCTACTGACATCCCAACCTTTTCTTTTGTGAACTACCACAGCAAGAGGTCTTGACATCATACCTTTAGAAAAAAATGTTATTTTTGAAAGTGTCTCCAAAAGTCTGTATGTAAATGACATCAGTTTTAGTTCCATTTAAAAGTATATACTTGCCTTTGGATGGTTCTGTGAGTACACTAAAAGTAGCATTTATTTCACTAGAAACAATGCCAAGGCTAATATCTATTCACAGAGTGTGTCTAAAAGAAGCATTCAGTCTGATGTGTCACTCATTTAGTTGCAGAATTAGCATGATAAACATTACTGAATTTGGTGTCTAGTAATTCCACCCGGAACACTTTCTGAAGTGATCTCTTGGCAACTTCCAGAGAAATAGGGGCAGCTCGTGCTATTGGACTGCAGGACTGCAGCCCTCCAGTTGTAAAATTGAAAAAAAGACGTTTAAAAATAAAACAATTAGCTGCGAGTCACAGAGCTCACCGAGCACGCATGCACAGTTCGAGTTCTGGATTACAAAAAGAAGGCATCAGTGTACAGATGTCCAGAAGTCTATGCAATTTGTAACCACATAGACCGGAAGGGGATCAGACTGCAACTTACGTGGATACAAGGGAAATCGGACTGCAATGTCTGCTGTTAGATAGCTACTGATTGGCTCTCCCATATACAGATACAGTGTGTATGTGTTTGTGTAATGCTCCAATTAAACATACCTGGTGGCTAGAGTTACTCAGGCTCAAAACCTGTACCTTGAGTACAGGTAGCAAGAGCCTGAATTCCCTACTCACCACCACTTGTGAAAGCTGCCCAGATTTTTGCCTCATATTTTTGTTCTGTTTTGTTCTTCATAAAATCTGTGGTTTTCTGGATTTTTTGTAATCAGTAAATGATTGAATTCATTAAATAATGACAGGCATTTAAATTTCAGACTTCATATTCTTCAGAAAATACATGGTAACACAAAACCTTTTATTCTAGCAATTTTCTAAGTTTATAAGATCAATATTTGAAATTTGTCCCTAGTTTTGGGGCTGTATTCCCCCATTATTGGCTTTGTCCAGTTTTTTGTTCTAAGAAGTTGAGAGCTATGGTGAGAACTGAATTCACTGAATATGTTTGGGAGCTGTATTCCCCCATTATTGGCTTTGTCCAGGTGTTTTGTGCTAAGAGGTTGAGAGCTATGGTGAAAAATGGATTCACTAAATGATAGCCATTTAAGTTTCAGTCTTCCTGTCTTTCAAGAAACAGCTGATTTGGCATAGTGGTATGTTGCTCTGACTGTAGTGTACAGGGTCCTGGATTCAAGACTTTGCAGTGAAATGCATGGTGGTAACACAACATTTTATTCTAGCAAATTTCTAAGATTATACAAGCAATGTTTAAAATGTTTCCCTGATTTTGCTTATGTCCCCCCCAATATATTTTGGCTTTTTCCAGATTTCTTGTGCTGCAAAGTTGAGAGATACAGTTGAGTGTCGAGTGGATTTTAAAAGGAGCTGAGAGCTTCAGGGTAAGAGAAGTTCAGTGCTACTTATGCTGAATCTGCTTGCATTGTTAATAGCTTAACAGGTTGAGTACTTGCTTTTCATGCAGAAGGTTGTGGGTTCTACTCCCACAGTATGTAGATGCATTGCTGATACTGTACTGTGTGTAGTTTTAAAGGGGGTGGATGCTGCAGTCCTGAGAATGCCTTCTTTGGCCGAGATACCTAGTAACTATGAACCTGTTATCAGTTTGCCATCCATTCCCTATTGCAATATTACTAGCTTATCATTTTTTTAATGTAACATAGGCAATTTATTCCTCAAATTCAATAGGCACTTTATTTATAGATGAAACGATGAAATATAAAGTTGTTTGCTAGCAGCAACCTCTTCATTAGTTACAGATCTCTTTGATGTGAAATTATTTAGATGACTTTTACTTCTGCAGAGATTGTGCATATTTACTGATACTGGTGGATTGTAGAAGCTTGAGTAGACTTTTATGATGGAAATGTTCTGAATTGGGCAGTTTTGTCATTATTGGTGCATGCATTTTGTTTCATTGTTTACTGGAAAAATGTTCATAACAATACATTTAAAACGCTATCTACCAATTGTACTGTATTATAAAAGGAATATAATTTAATACACTCAGGAAGATGTTTATTGATTATCTGATCAGCTCAGGTATTTCTTGGTTCTTGGTTGGATGTGTTCGATTAGGAACTAGTTAAATCAGCTGTCTACAAGCACAAACTTTTTTTGTTACTGAATATTTTCACTGATTGAGTCTGAATGCTACTGAAAGTGATGAAGGCAGATTGAAACAATCACTTCTCTTAGATCTTTGTTTTTTTTGGGGGGGGGGTATTTATTGTCCACACCTAGGGAGCTAAGTCCCTTGTGTAGAATTTCTGCCTCACAATTCTCCCGGCTGAATTATACCTCTCAAATGTCCAGATTTTTGCAGAATGAATAGATTTTTGCTTCTTATTTTTGGTTTGTTCCTCATACAATTTGTGGTTTTCTGGCAAATCATTTAGGAATGAAGTCACTAAATAATGACAGACATTGAGTTTCAGACTTCATACCCTTCAGAAAAATGCATGCTAAAGCAAGATCTGTTATTCTATCAACTGTCTAAGTTTATACAAGAGCAAATTTTAGTACTGTTTGTTTATTCCCCTTGTGTATTTGGCCTTGTTCAAATTTCCTGCGTTAAGAGGTGGAGAGGTATGCACAAATAAATCACTTTATAGAATTAGGTATAGCCAAACCTCTCAACTGTCCCACATTTTGGCTCAAAATGTTGTTCTTCCCCTAATAATCCCTCTGCAAAATGGCAATTCTGGAAGAAATGTGGAGGGTTTACAATTAATAAATAATTGTAATGATCAGAGTTACAAATTACTTTTATTTCAGAAATGCATGTAGATTCATCTATTTTGTCAGCTGCTCAACTTAACAGTACTAATATTAAAGAAGTGTCCCTTCTTTAACAGGTTCCCGGCTGTATTGTGTGGCTATTTTATATTTTTGCATCACAATTTTGGTCCATTTTTCATAAAATTGTGGTTTTCTGGCAAATTATTGGCAAATCATTAAAGATTGAAGTTAGAAAATAATGACAGACATTTGAGTTTCAGATTTCATAGCCTTCAGAAAATTCATACTAATGCAAGACCTACTATTCTATTATCTTTTTAAGTTTATAAGAGCAATATTTAAAAATTGTCCTTATTTTTGGGCCTTTGTCCCACTTCTATTTATGGCTTTTTTCCAGATTTCTTGCTCTGAGGTTGAGAGGTATGACAAATGTGTCAGGGCCATCACCGTCAGCCAGAGACATTTCAATTGTGACATACTTCATGTACCCCACTCCCCCATGTAGTGACTCTGGATGTGTCCAAGCAAGGCAAGGAGCAGTTTTGCAGAGTAAGCGTGCAGAGTATCCCCCCATCCAAGGTAGACACAAGTACTACAGTGGCTTTTCATCTGTCCTTGATTTTGCATAATGTTTTGGTTTTCAGTCATATTTTTATACTGTTGATTTATGTGTCTTATTATTCAGAAACTGCATGTTGTTGCAGTGCCTGTTCCTCTGTGATTAAGTAGCAATGCTTTAATGACCACCAGATAAGTTTGTCTGAGATTGTAAGATGCAAATAAGCTTTAATAAGCATACTGTTAAAGAATTACCAACATTGAAAGGTTTTTTGTTGTTGCCATGAAGGGAATATTTACATAACTAGATAACTTATAAACCTTAGATATTGAAATGTGTATGACAGTATTTGTAATAAAAGATAGGATTACAGTATTTTCAGAAGCTCATTATATTTGTTGGAGACTTGCAGTCACCTTTGCAGGCTTGACCCGTAAATTAAACAGAAAGCGAATCTATCATATGTGGTCCATAACCTGTGCAGTAATCCTTTAAGCAATTTATCTTGAGCTTGTTTCTTGTTTGCTGTTCGTATTTTACTTTGATAATGTTTTCCCTATGAAACAAGTAAATAGTGATTAGGCAGCAGGTCTTTTTTGGATAAGAAACATTTTTACAAGTGGGGGTAGCACAGAGATTGCTACTTTTAGCATGTTACTTGGTACTTTTATAAAGCTGAATATAAATTATAATTAGAACTGCAGTGCAAGGAGAAGTGGTTTGAAATGAGTGCTACCTGTTTTTTATATTTAATTTTGACTGGCATTCCAGTAATGTATTTAAAAAGTAATTTATTTTTTCATGCCTCACAACCTTTTTATTTCCATCTAGATATTAAGTAAGCTGTCATGTAGCCAATGCACTGAAATATTTTTTTGTTCTCCACTTTTTGTCTTGATTGGTCTCTCATAATGACGGTTTGGCACCCAGGCCAGCGTATTTAATTAAAGTCCCAGTTTTTGTGGTTTTGAGCATGGCTCCACACCTTTCTAGTTGGCCACACCCATTCCCATTGGCCACATCCATTCAGCTGTCTCCTGCAGTCACCCTTTGATTTGAAGTCACCAGCTGCCACTGAATGTACTCCAGCACCAGTATGAACAGTAATAGGCTCAGAGATGAACCCTGATGCACTCCCACTCCCACTGGGAACCCCTCTGTGAGACTGAGCACTGTCCTTACATGAGTCAGTCATTGTACATAACTTGCAATAATTCTACCAATGTTTCTGGTCCACCACAGGCCTGTCCAAATCAACTTTTCTGGGACCTTGTCATATGCTTTTTCCAAGTCGTAGAATGTCCAGCTGGACTCGTTCCTCATTTCTATCTTCTTCTCAAACATTGGGTCAGTTGTGCTGCATCCTGATCTGAATTGAAAATGCTCATCTCCTATTTTACTTTCTATTACTCTGTGTATTCGTTTATCAATCACCTGAACTTTCATGCAGTGTGACAGGAATTTGATACCTCTGTACTTCCCACAGCTGCAAATGTCCCCTTTGTTCTTGAATACTGGCATTAATATGCTTATTCTCCAGTCATCTAGGATATGCTTTACTCTCCACACTGCTATGAGTACGCTCAGGTATCATTTCTCCCCTATTTCATCCTACATCTTGACCATCACTACTTTGACCTCATCTGACCCTGTTGCTTTCCCTGACTTCATTTTACTTAGTGCTGCTCTTACTTCTTCTATGGTGGGCTCCTCTTCTCTCATCGTAGGCTGTGTCTGGGTCAGCACAGCTTCACTGAGGCTCTCTTCATTCAGAAGCTGCTGGTAAGCAGGTTGTTGCTAGCATCTCTTATTAAGTGTGCCTGACTATCTTACTTTATCTTTCTGTCTTTGCCTTGCAACCTGATAATGTTTCTTTATGCTAACTACTGAGCAAATTTCCAGAAGTTGGTAGAGTGCCTGTGATGTCTTGTTCTTTGCCATTACAACTGTTCTCTTAAACTCTCTGTTAGCAACATCATATTCCTTACTAGCCTGCTCAATCGTTTCTATCTCCCACTTTTTGCTGCACTCCTTTTTGTTTTTTTTGTTTTTTTGATGACTTCCTGGACTTCTGTATTCCACTACCAGCTTTCCTTATGTACCTTATTTATATACCTGGCTAAGCTGCATATCTGTTCTGCAGTCTTCATACATGCTGTTTTGAGGTGCTGCCATTCGTCTTCAACAGCACTGGTTTCCTCTCCTTCCACCTCCTGGATGTGCTAGACACCTGAGTAACTCCTTGAACTCTTGTGTATTCTCACCAGTCAGCCTCCAGGTCTTCAGCCTGGTCTTTGTTGACCTTAGGCCTTCTCTGACCACTGCTTGCAATTAATTGTAGCAACCAGTGGTTTATGCTGTGGGCTGTCTGTTTCATTGGGGGTGACTTTGCAATTGCTGATTCTACAATAATGCCTTTTCCTTACTAGTAGGAATTCAATCTAAGTTGTGTATTGGCCACCACAAGTACTAGGCTAGCTGCCGTTCTGGGCCATTTTAAGTCTAGCCAATTTCCCTTTTTGTTTTTGAAGTAACCTATCCCATTTGGTTATAGATTGGCCTTACCCATCACATGGCTGATAATTATATATTACTCCTAATGAGAATAACTGGGCTCATACTATAGATAATTTGAGGGGACCCATGCATGCAATAAAGGATTTAGGAGCTGCATCTGTCCATTAGTAGTACAGGTGGTAGCCCTGGAGTATGTTTTCTGTTTCCAACCCATATATCTAAGTTGTGTTTGCAAATGGACAGGGATGAACTTTATTTTGTCTGGATGGGAACTCTGTTCCATAGCAGAGGTATCCTCTGTGAAATATACCTGAACCTCCAAACCATTGTATTGATGTTGCAGACAAGGTTTAATTCCATAGACTAAGTATTTCCGATCCCATTTGGCCTGCTGATGTGCAGTGAATCCATCAGTAATGGGTCGGAGGATGCCTTGTATGCCAGACACAGGTCACCTCTTAGCAGTCTGCAGGATACCAATTATAGTGACAAGGCTTTCAGTCAGTCCATGTAGGACATGTTGTTAAGGCCTTGTATCCTTTTAGTATGGTATCTCTGTGAGTGTTCCAATTGTTGCATGTGTCTGGACAGATACATGCCAAATGGGGCATTATATTCAATGACTGGCCTAATGAGGGCAGAGAAAAGGCAGGCAATGACATCCCATATGATGAAATGCAATTTAATCACAAGGGTTTGTTTTATATTTTACTTTAGAAATGTGTTAATCTACAGATAATAGTATCTACTGAATTATTTTATTTATAGATGTAGTAGCAGTTTCAAGTATAATAGCACAGAAATGTAGTTTGTACTGCAACCTTTTTCCAAAACATTTTTGCACAAAAAATGTGTGAGGCTGCTATGTAGATATTCACTTACATATTTTCTAAGTATTACAAAAGTGGATGTTGAAAGTTTTGTCCAGAAGACTGGATGATATTTTGCCTAAAATTATTGGCAGGAAAAAATGCGGGTCCCTTAAAGGAAAACAAAGTATAGATAATTGGTGGGAATTGGCAGATTTTCTTCATAGTTATCAGACTGGATATAAACCTGCGGGTATGGTGTCGCTTGATATCAAGTAGGCTTTTGATACAGTAGACTGCAGTTCTTATAGGAAATTCTACAGAAAAAAGAGATGGGTGGAGAATTTTTACACCAGATTTAAGTTTTATATGACTAACCATTTTTGACATATTAATAAATGAAGGTGTATCAGGTAGGGGGAAATTCATAGACGTACAAGACAAGGGTGTTCCGGGACTGGCATTCTGGACAGATGGGGTACTGCAGCAGTACCATAACTTAAGAGTTTGGGTATCATTCTTTTTGAATGCAGGTGACTGTCCACTCATGGCTGAAAACATTGATGGAGTCCTAGCACTGTTAGGGGGGGATTTCAGCAGTTTTCAAAGGATTAGGGCTTGAGTTAAATAGAAGTAAATCAGCAATGGTCAGGATAGGAAAAGGTACAGAGACAATTGGTAGTATTCAAGAGGTAGAATGTCCAGCCTTTGTAGGTCTGAAATGGGATACATCTGTATAGTAAAAGTTATACAAAATCAAGGTAATTAGAACAAGAAAATTCAGTGGTTGTCACATGTGGAAGGGGGAGTGCCAATAAAATTACAGGCAATATATAAGTGATTAAAGTGATGCTTCTTCCCCAACTTTTACTTGTTATTTGGTACCTATCTATGGGATATGAATGTCCTTTAATAAATAAATTACAGCTCTTAGTAGATGACTTTGTAGGGGATGTACATAGATAAAGAATTCCTAAGAAGAGAATGCTAATGCTGTCATATGAAGTAAAGAGGATGGGACCTAATACATATCCCAGCCAACAGTATTGTTTTTAATATTGCTTGGTGGATAATAATGCATGATAAGGGTAAGACTCAATGGTGGGAGGAAGGGCTAATTGCCTTTTACCATAAAAAATTTTGGGGCAGAGTTGAGGGCTTACTAGGAAGAAAGAATTAAACAATTAGGGGATAGGACAAGTTGTTGAGTGTATCATTTTGTTGACACTGCAGGCTATCGAACCATTCTGACTGACATCACATTACGGTGGAGATCAGAAAATTTGTCCCTTTTCCCCAGTGTACTGTGATCTCAGAGTTGGTATATATAATTAGCCAGGGGGGGCTGTGGGGGTTTAACAGCCTGCATTGTCGACTACATGATGTTCGGCAATGTGGCCATTTGATGATATGACATAGACCCAAACAGATGGAATGGATGGATGGGTGTAGAAATTTTCTGTTGGTTACATCAAAGGAAGTTAGATGAATGCAGATCTTTAACAGAACAGCAACATACACTGTTTCAGCAACTACAAGAATAATACCACCTCTCTGATCAAAGGTAGATAACTTTTAATTTGCTCTCAGATGTATGTTAGTAGTAGGATTCTAGGAGTTAATAGGCAGGGATGTAAGGAAGGCCCTTGGAAGAAATTGTGTATTAAACCACAGAAAAGCACACTCGGAGGGCCAACCAATGAATCCAAACACAGTTTATATTACATATAAGGTCTGGTAACTGGGTACGTTTTTAGCTGATGAAGTTTCTTTGTAAGACAAAAACATGGTGATAACAGTATGTGTTCTTTTTCACTCAATAAACTGTGTTTGGATTCATTGGTTGGCCCTCCAAGTGTGCTTTTCTGTGGTTTACTGGTCGTGTTTTGGGCACACTATCCATTTTACTGCTGTTTATCTGATTTAACAAATTATGTAGTGTTAAAAAGGGTTAAGGTAGCTTCATATATAAAAATCTGAAGCTTTGAAGAAGTAAGGAAAGGAAAAACAACATTTGGAGAGACTTTTGGAGTGTGCATAGGGTATACATAGAGTCACTCAACAAGGTTTCTGGCAGGAGGTATGGCAGAGTGCTTTGAGGATCAAGAACTGGGCATATATTTGGGATCACCATATGAAGACTACTGCACACACTATATAACCCAAAATAATACATGACGACATAATAGAACATCTAGTTGTAAATGTTGGAGGTGTGAATCAGGTAGGAATGAGTCATATGTTTTGGGAGTATAAGAGAGCTCAGGATAGATGGAGACTAGCTAGTAAGGAGTGGGATATGATTTTCACTAAACTATCTACATGGACTTGGGGGTCATTAGGACTAGAGGTAGAAGTTTAAATTACTGGCTGGAAGAGGAATGGAGGAACTGACTACAACATTAATATTTTCACATGTACTCAGAATAGTGAATACAAGGAAATGGAAAACCTCACACCTAGTACAGATGGGGGAAATAAATAAATAATGAATATTTGAAATTAATTTGAAGAATTGAACATTGTTATAAACTCCATGCTATGTTAAAAATCCTGCAAGCTGGGTCTTAGTGACAAATAATTACTGGAACTTGAATAGGTATCAGGAGTCATAAGAACTGTTAATTTAATGTTGCTTCATGTATTTTTCATAATACTATAGCTTTCAACAAGATTTTTAATGTCTTGATCACATGTAAATATGTATACAGTTATCTGTAATGGTTAGACTATTATTGTTGTATTGTTACACAATACAATATGTTATAAATGTTTGACATTAGTAATGGAAGATAGTAATAATGTCCTGGTAATATTGCACCACTGTAGACAAACTCATATGGTATGAGGTCATACCAATCCTTTCGATGGAAAGTGAAAGAGTCTGTGGATTTGGTCACCTAGCAAAATCAATAGCTGTCCCCTTGAAGGTGTGTTGTATATATAGCCTAGATAGATACATATCCCCATATTCTCAAAAGCTTGCACGAAGTGCAAGATCGGTGCAGGAGCTCAAGCAGGCAATATGTCTGCCGTGCGATCCAGGAACAACCTGCAGGGGTGTGTACGAGCGCTCCTGCACTGACTAAGCCCTAGTATGCAAATCACTCCATTTGCAGGAGAAATCTATGCAAATGAGGTGATTTTGCAATCCAGGAAGCTTGCAACAGTCCGTGCAAGACCAGTGCTATCTGCAGAAATGTACACAGTTAGTAACGGAGTACATTTCTGCAAAATCTAAAACGGAGCTGTGACAGCCCCAAATAAAGGCTGCATATCATGTAGTAAGCATGCCAATGGCCAAGTATAAGGCCATTGGCATTGCAAACAACAAAAATAATACAAAAATCAACTTTTATTTTTTTTAGCCGATCTCGGCTGTTTAAGCGTAGGGCAGCAGCGCACAAATGGGATTGGGGGGAAAATAATAAAAAAACCAAAAATAAGCAGTCTAACTAAAATCACTATTCTGCCATGCAAGTCAATGGCAGGCAGAAGACAACCTGGTCAGTGAGTAGTGGTTGCTAAGGGGGGAGGCTGAGTGTGAGATATGTAACTATGCATTAGCAGGTAATCCTTTGCAAATAAGGGGATGGATAGAGAATCCCAGTTTTCCCCAACATGTGAGTCAGGTCCCAATAGTGTAAGAGTAGGAATAGCTTGGTGCAAGCCTAGGAGTTAGGTGACATCATGGGGAGGGGGTGTGTGTCAGGCATACTGTAAGCGGATTGGAGCCCTATGGCTCAGGTTTGCTCCTAGCTTAGCACAGCTAGGCTAGGGGGTGTGCCTAAACCTGCTTAGCACTCTTTACAAAGCCTAAGCGGGTGTGCGTGCCGCACACCGGGTTTTACAGGGAGAAAAAATAAGTTAAACCAGGAAATAGCAGCAGTGTGCACATTTAAGCACTCTATGCACACGGGCTTAAACAGGAAGGCAATGGGAAGGGAAAACAGCAGTAGGAAGGTAATGAAGGAGAACTAGCATAGCTGGCAGGTGAAATGTATCAGAATCAGCCAATTACACAGGCAGCAAACCAGCCCAGCCCAGAACACTACTATAAACTAAGCAAACACCTTCCCCTCTGGTTTTTCCCACACTCTACACCACTGGTGTATACAAGCGGGGAAATTTTAACAAACAAACCTACAAAATGAGAAGGGCTGCAGCAGGCAACATAGAACAACATGTGCAAGAGGCTGAGGGTGGTGAGGATGTAAATGCTGCTGATCAACCCACAGTGAGGAGACGGTGAAAAGTGGACAGACCCAGGATAACCTGCCAGAGGCTATATGATCTGGAGATAGTGGAGCGCTATAGGGTGGACAGAAACCTCCTACAGCAAATTGTTGAGCTGTGTTGGCCACACCTGACACACCAAACTGAGCGAGGAGAACCCATCCCAGTGGATACCAAGGTATGTGTAGGCCTAGGAATACTAGCCACAGGTACCTCCCAAAGCTCAACTGGGAATATCAATGGGGATCTCACAGGCATCAGCATCCAGAGTATTCCACCAGTTCCTGGATGCCATGTCAGCAAATGCCAGTGAGCACGTATATTTCCTCAACACCCGTGAGGTGTTGGCCAGCAATATGTGTCTCTTCCACCAAATAGCAGAATATCCTGAGGTAGTGGGTGCTATAGACTGCATGCACATATGCATCAAAGCACCACCCGGTGATCAGGGTAGGGCCTACATCAACCGCAGGGGCATCCCTCCATCAACTGCCAGGTCGTATGTGATGCCCAGGGCATTATAATGAATGTGTGTGCTGGCTGCCCTGGACGCTATGACGATTCCCACATACGGCATCTGATGCAGTTGAACAAGAGATTTGCCAATGGGGACATCCCCTACGGTCACCTAGTGGGGGAAGCTGGTTACACACTGGAACCGTGGCTGTTGACACCCATCAGAAATGCACACACACCTGAACAAGAACGCCATAATGAGGCACATGCACAGACCAGACTTATAATAGAGCATGTGTTTGAGATGCTCAAGTCACGGTTCCAGTGTCTGGACACATCTGGTGGAGCCTTGCAGTACTCACCAGCTACATGTACCCAAATTGTTATGGTATGTGCTATGCTACATAATATGATCCTGCAGAAACAGCTGCAGCAGGAACAGCATGAGGCAGGGCCACACAGCCTCCCACCAATTCCAAGGCCTGCACAGGCACAGAGTGACTCGGAGGAGGAACAACCTAAGCCTGCCCCAGTAGGCAGATGGAGGCTACCCAGTATGCCGAGGCTGTGGCAAAGAGACAATGCATATCACATACATTGACACAGTAGGGACCCAGGGAATGACACCTCTCTCTGACTCGCACATACAGTAAAAGGGATACCAAACATGACACTGCCTGTGCTCAATCATGTACAGGCAGTGTACTATGTGCATCCAACATAGGCAGCCCTCCAGCACCATCCGAAAGTCTGTCACACCCTCAAGGTAAATCAGTCTGGAGTAGAATGTGTCATTACCTGTATCTATGGTATGGATGTGAGCATGCAAGGGAAATGGGTGGCTGAATGTTATGGCATCAGACATTAGACACCCACAGTGGCACCATGACATCTGTAACACATACTGGAGTCACCATAGTAGCCAGTACTACATAGAGTGACAAAACCCACTGCAGGAAATGAGCTGAGCGACATGTGTGTTCATATGACCCACACATGCCAGTCAGGGTGGTTCACATACCCAACAACAGTCTCAGCCAGCAGGACAGGTGTAGACAAACCCAAACAGAGCCTGTGCCATTGTCCCTGAATGATGGCTATGGTTAACCTCCCCCCAGGCCTACACAGACAGACTACAACAGGGCAGGCAGTGGGATGTTAGTTCTGAAGGGTAGGAAGTCAGACAATAATATGCAGGGCAACCAAAGCCATGATCTGTAGTACACTGGTATGCCTCTAGTCAGCATGATAGTTAACAATACAGAATTAAATGAAGCACCTGATATACCAAGATAGTCATAGCAAATGTGTACAAGTGTCACGTGTGCCCCCCACATCCTACATAGTAATGTAATAACACTCAGGTGTGCCCCCCCAAGCCTGTGCAGAAATGTATAAATAGACAGGTTAACCCCCCAACCTACGTAGTAATGTAATAACAGTCGGGTGTGCCCCCCCAATCCTGTGTAGAAATGTAGAAATAGTCAGATGAGCCCCTCCACCATACATAGTAATGTAATAACAGTCAGGTGTGCCCCACCAACCCTGTGTAGAAATGTAGAAATAGACAGGTGTGCCCCCCCAAGTATTAATGTAATAACAGTCTGGTGTGCCCCCCCATCCTGTGTAGAAATGTAGAAATAGTCGGCTGAGCCCCCCCCATCCTATGCAGAAATGTAGAAACAGTCAATGCCAAATGCTTGATGGATACCCTGCAGAAACAGCAAGCCACCTGTCAGTGTTCAACACCAAGGTCAGCACTGCAATACAAACTACATGGGCTCAATCCACACATTAAATACAGAAGGCCATACTGGGCATGCTCACACACAAACACATGAAGGCCACGTCTGCAAATACCAGTGGACCAGACATATCTGGCAGTTGCAGTAGTGCAGACACTCGTCAGTATGCACCACATGCCTTACACACACAGTGGATAGGTATACAGACATATATCTAAGGACAACACATTATAATAAGCCAAAGGTAGATGTACATAGATGTGTGGAAGAGGGTGACTGTGACAAGAAGCCATCCAGGCCTTTCCCACCCAGCACACAACCAAAGGGCCCCAACCACATGAGGTTCAGATGTCACTCACTGCAGATACTAGCCACCAGTATCTGTCAGCATTACAGCATTGGTGCACGTGCTAGCTGTGAAACATGACTGTACAAGGAAGTAGTCATCTAGCAGCTGTATACACATACCTGTGAAATATGACCCTGTGTGTGCCTGCATGTGGTGTGTCAACCTCTAGATGAATGGGTTATGGCCCATGCACACACACTGCCCTCCCATAGCCCTACTATGACAAGCCTGCTGAGGTCATCCACTGTGAAATACACCCTTGGGAGAGTTGTAGCCCAGTAATCTCTGTGGCGCATACCATAACTTTGTACTGCTATAGTGTGATAGAATAGTTAGGTAGGAGTTCACATCCCAGACATGGCAACTGTGTGTCTGTCTGTCTGTGTAGAGAGCAATGCTTTTTTGGGTAGTCACACTCCCTACAATTCAAATGCTCAACTTTGGCAAGGCTGCTGATGTCATCCACCTAGTTATACACCTCTGGGAAGGTTGCAGCCCAGTAATCTCTGTAGCATGTCCTGTAACTGCGTACTGCTGTAGTGTGATAAATTAGTTAAGTAGCTGTTCTAATCCAAGACTTGGCAAGTGTGTGTGTCTGTCTGTCTGTGTAGACAGCAATGCTTTTTAGGGTAGTCACAATCCCTACAATTCAAATGCTCATCATTGGCAACGCTGCTGATGTCATCCACCTAGAAATACACCTCTGGGAAGCTGTAGCCCTGTAATCTCTGTAGTGCGTCCTGTAACTGCATACTGCTTTGGTATGATAAATTAGTTAGGTAGCTGTTCTAATCCTAAATTTGGCAAGTATGTGTGTGTGTCTGTCTGTGTAGAGACCAATGCTTTTTAGGGTAGTCACACTCCCTACAATTCAAATGCTCATCTTTGGCAAGGCGGCTGATGTCATCCACCTAGAAATACACCTCTGGGAAGTATGCAGCCTAGTAATCTCCATAGCATGTTCTGTAACTGCATACTACTGTAGTATAATATAGAACTCTGGTAGGGTTCTATTCCCACCCATGGCAGATCTGGATGTTTTTTGTGTGTTTCAATGTCTGTGTAGGGAGCAATGCATTTTAGGCTAGTCACACTCAGTACATTTCAAATGCCCTACTTTGGCAATCCTGCTGTTGTCATTCATTGTGACATACACCTTCGGGGAAGGAATTCTCTAGTAATCCCTGTGGTGCTTCCCATAACAGCTCCATGCTGTAGTGTGATATAGACCTCTGTTAGGGGTTCTATACCCACACATGTCGGTTGTGGATGTTTTGTGTGTGTTTCAATGTCTGTGCAGGCAGCAATGCATTTTAGCCTAGCCACACTCACTACAAGTCGAATGTCCTACTTTGGCAATCCTGCTGATGTCATCCAATGTGATATACACCTTTGGGGAAAAAGTTCTCTAGTAATCTCCTTGGCGTGTACTATAACTGTGTAGTGCTGTAGTGGAATAAACTAGTTAGGTAGCGGTTCTACTCTCAGACATGACAGGTGTGTGTGTGTGTGTGATACCCAGGCCCAATGTGGAGCAGGTTTTGCAAATTTTTTATGTGGTGGCCCTAGTATATATCACAATGTCCACCATACAGGGATAACAAATGTGAAATAGCCGAGAGGCTGGGGTGCAAATCCATACTTATAAGTGACATCAAGGCCAGGCAATCACAGTTAGCAACCCCAGTATTACCCAGAGCACACTCTCAACCCATAGGTTCATAGGTTCATACTAGGCTATCTGCCTAGGGCATTTATAAGCCTAGCCAGAATGTGTTTGGCTTTCGCCACCCATTTTAAATTTATTTTGCTATGCCCTTTTTCGAGGTTAGTATACTGTGCCTCTGTCTAACAGTGACACAGAAGTGATACCCGGGGTAAACCTACGATCTCCCATCCACTCATCAAGATTCCTCTTCAAGAGAGTCAATGAGGGACTCTGCCTAACCTGGACTGGGATTTTATTCCAGAGTGAAGGGAGCCTCTGGGTTATGAATCTGTCCCTCCAGCATGTCCTATTTATTTCAGTGCTGAGGTTCAAGTCTCTCGTAGCTCGATGGGATTTGGATTTTCTGAGGTGCAGTATGTCCATTAATTTCGGGTTGGACATGGCTTTATACATCAGGCACAGATCGCCTCTGAACAGGCGGTATGCCACTGAGTAGAGCTGGAGTTTCTTTAACCGGGCAGCATATGGCATCTGTTTGAGCCCTTTGATCCTCTTGGTGAGGTACTTTTGGGGTCTTTCCAGTTGCTGCAGGTGTCTGGTAAGGTACATCCCAAAAGGGGCATTGTACTCAATTATGGGCCTGATGAGGGATGAGTAAAGAGGCACGATGACCTTCCCTGATCTAGATGTGAATCCCTTCATGATTAGGTGGGCTATATAAAATATTTTTCTAACCACTTTGGCCACGTGGTTGTCAAATGAGAGATTGTTATCAACTTGGGTCCCCAGGTCCCTAATTACTTCTTCTGTACTTAATGGATTACCACCTATGTGGTAATTTGTGGGCACTTTGTTTTTGCCAAAGGGGATGACTATACACTTTTTGGCATTTAGCTTGAGGCCATGGCTCTGGCACCAGTTGTCTGTTTCTATGAGGCCCTTTTGGAGGATGCTTGTGTCGGCTGGAGAGTCGATTATGGTGCCCAGTTTGCAGTCATCTGTGAACTTGGTCAGCCACAGTCCTTCCGTGTTGGCCTGTACCTCCGAGAAATATATACCGAACAAGAGAGGTCCCAGGACTGAGCCTTGTGGGACACCACTTGTAACTGGTTTGGAGTCTGACATGGCTCCAGCAATTCTAACCATGTGGGTTCTGTCCTTGAGCCAGTTTGCAATCCATCTAGTGACATAGGGGTTTATATTTAAGCTGGTGAGCTTATCTATAATGCCCGAGTGGGTATTGTATCGAAGGCTTTATGCGAGGTCCAGGTAGGCTGTGTGGACTACCTTTCCCTCGTCAATGGCCTTGGTGACTGTTTCAAAGAAATCAACCAGGTTTAAGAGGCAGGATCTGCCCTTAACAAAGCCAAACTGTGTAGGATCCAGTGTCTGTAGGTCCCCAATATCTTTATTTATGAGGTCCATGATGATCCTTTCCATAGCTTTGCAGACCAAGCTAGTCAGGCTTATGGGGCGATAGTTTCCAGGATCCATTGAGGCACGACCTTTATGGAGAGGGACCACTTTTGCTGTACGCCACTCTTTGGGCACATATCCTGTAGTAAGGCTGAGATTGAACAGTAGTTTTATGTTTGGGTTTAGCTCTTCTTGGAGTTCATGTAGGACGCAGCCGGGGACACCGTCTGGTCCCATTGATGCTGTGTTTTTTGCTTTGGAGAGGGCGGCTCTTACCTGAGCATCTGAGATGTCAGGGGGGCAGCACTCTGCTGGGATAGATATTTGCCCTTTTGGTGGGGAGAGAGGGGAGAAGTTTGCACTGAACCTGTCAGCTAGGACGTTGGCAATGTCTGTGGGTTCAGTGTATTTTTTGTCATTTTGGACTAATTCTGAGCATATCTGGGAATTACCACCCAGGTTCCTAACATAACTAAAGAAAGCCTTGTGATTATCCTTAGTGTCCTGTGCAATTTTTCTCTCGAAGCTTAGCATGATTTGCATTTCCTGACTCACTTTCTCTAATACCTGCTGGAAAGCACTAGGAAGCCTTAAACTCATACAAACACTGAACTCTCCTTGTTAACAAGGAGAAATTAATAGTAGGCACTAAACAGCCTATAATTGCAAAGTACCTTGCTAAGGAAACAGCTCCTATACTTTACAAAGAAAAAAAAAAAGCCCCAAACCAGGCATGTCCAAGGGTCAGCTTCCGGTGATTTCTCCTGTCCACCTGGTGAATCTGGGCATACTGGGGCAATGCAGCAATTGTCTCATGTACACAGACACCCCTCTCCT
The DNA here is from genome assembly GCF_019279795.1 of Protopterus annectens. Lineage (NCBI taxonomy): Eukaryota > Metazoa > Chordata > Ceratodontiformes > Protopteridae > Protopterus > Protopterus annectens. The sequence continues at coordinate 1,510,328,206 of NC_056746.1, forward strand.
CCTACCACCCAACACTGCAACCTGTGAGGGATGCACTTACATAGCCAAAATGGAAGCAAAGCTCTCTCCACCCAAGATTGTGCTAAACAGTCAAGAGGAGAAGGTTAACACCCACACTACACCTCAAGCAACACATAGCCCTTCTAAACCCGCACCACCAACACCCACATATAGCAACACTAAATCCACATATGCAGCGGCCCTTAACTGTAACCTACCCAAGCAACAAAGACCTCTGAAGCTGAAATGCAAACAAACACCAATCACAACCAATGTGTCACATAGTTCACAATACCAGTGTGCCACCCAGCAACAGCCCCTAAGGCAAGACAATGTACCTAACACTTTAGTCATAGGTGACTCTATAGTCCGGCACACTGATGTCCCTCTCACCAGGTTGAATAAGGAGAAAATTACAGTCAGCTGCCGGGTGCCAGGATCCGCCACATAACACATGCACTCAAGTCACTCCACAACAAGTACAAATATGACTCTGTCATTGTCCATGTTGGAGTGAATGACTTGAGACGCACCTCCCTGGACTACATGAAAGAGACATGGAAGAGCTCTCGGATCATGTGGCCCAGGCAGGTATGACCCTAGCCCTGAGTAGCATCCTGCCTTCGCCCAGAATGATACCACAATATAAGGATAAAATGATTGACTTCAACAATTGGCTGAGCTTATGGTGTCATTCAAAGGGGATCCAGTATCTGTCTGCCTGGGATGACATGATTGACAGACCACGATGCTTTGCCAGAGATGGTCTGCACCTGTTGCCCCTGGGATTCAGGTTACTGGCTAAGGCTCTTGCCACCCTATAGTGCCTTTTAGGCAAACTTCAAAGGACAAAACCACCACCATAACAGGTACAAGCATGCAAAATCTGAAGGTAATGCTACTCAATGCTAGAAGTCTAAACGTCAAAATGCACTCTCTCAAGGCACTCCTAAAAATAGAGAATATCGATATCTGTGCAGTAACTAAGACCTGGTTCAAGGCTCCAGAGAGCACCCCTGCAATACCAGGCTACAACTCTTACCACACTTTTCGGCCACCAAACCAGGACCGAAACACTAAAGGTAGAGGAGTGTCAATATTCACCAAGGATATCCACACCACCAGGCTAGTTGGCCAACACAATATGTCTGAAATTCTCCAAGTGCAACTAACACTAGGTAAGACTGCAATCCAAATTGTAGCTTGCTACAAATCCCCCACCATACCCCAAGATTCTCACTACACCTTTCTAAACATACTGGAAAATATTAAGATAGAACCAAACACCCTAATACTGGGTGATTTTAACTATCCTGCCATTAACTGGGAAAACTACTCATGTCCCAACACCTTTGTGCAACGGTTCTTGGAATTCATAAATTCCAACGCCCTGGATCAACTAATCCATAGTCTCACCACGGGCTCCACTATCCTAGACCTGGTCATTACCAACATGGAAATCAATGCTCCATACCTATGGTCACCCCCTCGTTAGTCAGGTCTGACCATAAGCTAAACACCCTTCACATCCACATCCCACCCCGACCCCCCAGTAAAGAAACCACCATAAAAAACTTCTCCAAAGCCAACTTCATGCTACTCAAGTCAGAAGTGACAAACTTCATGACAGCCATGCAGACGGGAACTGAAAGTTCAACTGCTGAATCCTACACTAAGGCACTGTACAAGCACATCCACTCATGCATGAATCGTGCCATCCCAAATAGAACCAAAATGCATCCAAAAAGGAAGCCAATCTGGTGGTCCCCTGCCATAAACAAACTTTACAACAAAAGGAAGAAACTTTTGCAGAAAAGAGGAAAATCCCAGGATGCAAAAAACCCCTCACTAGCCTCAGTAAGAAACTGAGATGCCTCATAAAATCCTCCAAAGCTAGTTACGAAAATAAAATTGCCAAAGATTCCAAAGACAACCACAAAGCATTCTATAACTATGTCAAGAATCTAAATGGCAATGCTCAGATCTGCTCTGAGCTAAAACAGAATGGCATTAAATATACTGATCCGAAGGATATTGCCAATATCCTGGCAGATCGATTCAGTGCCAACTTCACCCCCCTCTCACCCCCTAAATGGCCCATCTCAATACAGGAAGATTGCCAAATTCCAGTAATAACGGCCACACAGGTACAAAACGCACTCTCTAAAGCCAAGAATACAGCATCCATGGGACCAGATGACATCCCAGGCTGTGTACTACATGAACTACAATATGAACTGGCACCTCACCTAAGTGTCATGTTTAATCATAGTCTCACCTCAGGTTTCGTGCCCACTGAGTGGCGCAGAGCTACAGTTATCCCAATCCACAAGGGGGGATCCACCTTGGATCCTGGAAACTACCGTCCCATCAGTCTGACAAGCCTTGTCTGCAAGGCCATGGAGCATATTATCATGGAACGTATAAACAAAGACATTGGCAAACTTCAAACACTGGACCCCACCCAGTTTGGGTTTGTGAAGGGCCGATCTTGTCTCCTGAACCTGATTGACTTCTTTGAATCAGTCTCCAGAGCCATGGACAAGGGTAAGGTGGTCCACACAGCCTATCTAGACCTTGCCAAGGCCTTTGACACCATCCCCCACTCTGGAATCATAGATAAACTTACTAAGTTGGGCATTAATCCCTATGTCACCCAATGGGTTGCTAAATGGCTTACTGATAGAACCCACACTGTAAAAGTAGCCGACTCCAAATCCAGCTCCAGACAAGTGACAAGTGGAGTACCTCGGGTTCAGTCCTGGGGCTGCTCTTGTTTGGCATCTACTTCTCTGAAGTACAGGTCAACACTAAGGGACTCTGGCTAACAAAGTTTGCAGATGACTGCAAACTGGGAGCCATTATTGAATCCTCAAATGATGTGGATACTCTACAAAAGGGCCTTACAGAAACAGATGCTTGGTGCCAGAGCCATGGGCTCAAGCTCAATGCCAAGAAATGTATTGTTATCCCCTTTGGGAAAAAACATGTATCCATGAATTACCATATAGGTGGCAGTACACTAAACACAGAAAGTGTGATAAGAGACTTAGGGACACAGGTGGACAGTGGTCTCACCTTCAATAACCACATCGCCACAACAGTCAGGAAATCCTTCTATGTGGCACACCTCATCACGACGGGCTTTTCATCCAGAAAAAAGGAGGTCATTGTCCCACTGTACTCATCCCTCATTAGACCCATTATAGAATACAACACCCCATTTGGTATGTACCTCTCAAGACATCTGCAACAACTGGAAAGGCCTCAGAAATACCTCACTAAAAGAATCACAGGCCTAAAGCAGATGCCCTACGCTGACCGCCTTAACAAACCCCAGCTATACTCTGTCGCATATTGTCTACTCAGAGGCGATCATAACATACAAGGCCATGTCAAACCCAGAGCTGTTGGACATGCTACACTTAAAGAAATCCCAATCCCTCACAGCTACATGCTCCAGGGATCTAGACCTTGTCATCACAATAAACAAAACATGCTGGAGGGATAGGTTCCTAACCCAGAGACTCCCCAGACTCTGGAATAGATTGCCCATACATGTCAAGCAGAGTGCCTCTTTGGACCTCTTCAAGAGGAACCTTGACGATTGGATGGGAGAAAGGAAATTCACCCCAGGGATCACGTCAGTCACCCTGCTAGACAGGGGTCCAGGAAAGTAAATAATGTGGGAAGAAATAGCCAGGGAATTGTTATGGCTAGGCTTGTATAGGCCCTAGGGCTGATAGCCTAGTACCAACCTATGAACCTATGAACCTAAGTGTGTGTGTCTGTCTGTCTGTGTAGACAGCAATGCTTTTTAGGGTAGTCACAATCCCTACAATTCAAATGCTCATCATTGGCAACGCTGCTGATGTCATCCACCTAGAAATACACCTCTGGGAAGCTGTAGCCATGTAATCTCTGTAGTGCGTCCTGTAACTGCGTACTGCTTTGGTATGATAAATTAGTTAGGTAGCTGTTCTAATCTTAGACTTGGCAAGTATGTGTGTATTTGTGTGTGTGTCTGTCTGTGTAGAGACCAATGCTTTTTAGGGTAGTCACACTCCCTACAATTCAAATGCTCATCTTTGGCAAGGCGGCTGATGTCATCCACCTAGAAATACACCTCTGGGAAGTATGCAGCCTAGTAATCTCCATAGCATGTTCTGTAACTGCATACTGCTGTAGTATAATATAGAACTCTGGTAGGGTTCTATTCCCACCCATGGCAGTTCTGGATGTTTTGTGTGTGTTTCAATGTCTGTATAGGGAGCAATGCATTTTAGGCTAGTCACACTCAGTACATTTCAAATGCCCTACTTTGGCAATCCTGCTGTTGTCATTCATTGTGACATACACCTTCGGGGAAGGAATTCTCCTGTAATCCCTGTGGTGCTTCCCATAACAGCTCCATGCTGTAGTGTGATATAGACCTCTGTTAGGGGTTCTATACCCACACATGTCGGTTGTGGATGTTTTGTGTGTGTTTCAATGTCTGTGCAGGGAGCAATGCATTTTAGCCTAGCCACACTCACTACAAGTCGAATGTCCTACTTTGGCAATCCTGCTGATGTCATCCAATGTGATATACACCTTTGGGGAAAAAGTTCTCTAGTAATCTCCTTGGTGTGTACTATAACTGTGTAGTGCTGTAGTGTAATAAACTAGTTAGGTAGGGGTTCTACTCTCAGACATGACAGGTGTGTGTGTGTGTGTGTGTGTGTGTGTGTGTGAGTGATACCCAGGCCCAATGTGGAGCGGGTTTTGCAAATTTCTTATGTGGTGGCCCTAGTATATATCACAATGTCCACCATACAGGGATAACAAATGTGAAATAGCTGAGAGGCTGGGGTGCAAATCCATACTTATAAGTGATATCAAGGCTGGGCAATCACAGTTAGCAACCCTAATATTACCCAGAGCACACTCTCAACCCATGTCCCCCCCCCCCCCACACACACACACACACACACACACACACACACATGCACACTCATGCCTAGGCAACAGCCACTATGTGGGTAGTACACTGCATATTGGCCACTGATAGTAACTATGGAGTGATTGCAGTGGGCTACAGAGGGCATGGCACCCTGTCCATCTATCCAGTAGGCACATACATGCAGATAGTGCACATTCCCCATGTTCCCCACTGGATACCTGCAACACCTGTGGTGCCACCACATGTGACCCACAAAGGACATATCATGCCTGAAAACATGTCCTGTATGGACAGATGCCACTGACACCAAGGAATGCCATTAGCATGCTATCAATGTAGGTGCAGGGTAAACCTGCGGTCCATTACCAGTTCCCGCCACAGGTGGTCAAGACTGGCACATCTGATGATAATCTGTGTACACAACATGGGCCAGACACCCCAGGTACAGTTCCACATGCCACTGTACATGCATGTGGGAGGTGTGCACATCTCAGACACCATCCATATCATAGACTAAGGGACACATACATGGCAAGTGATGCACAGCATTGACCACGCACAATAGCCACCCAGGTGACTGATTGGGGGATACAGTACCCACCTGTGTGGGCAAATGCAGAAACTACAGCCCTGAGCCAGAATGCTGACCATTGTCATGTGGCCTGATGCCAAAGTATACCCATTACCTAGCCTTGTATAGCCATCTGGCACAGTTGGCACCACACACACGTGCAGAAATGCACCCATGCATGTCGGTACTGGCCCCCTGTGTGATTGTGTGTGTGTTGTATGATGCGTATAATCACATCCACACTCACTACAACCCCCATTGGCATACTGAAGCATGCTGTCTGATGTCAGATACCTCCCCATACCCTTTGCCCATATCACCTCTGTATGACCCCTGTGGTGCATGTGATACCTGCACAGTAATGTGTTGTGACAATCTCACTAGTGATGGGTTGTATTCCTGGCCCTAATAAGTGTGTCAATGTGTGTGCGTCCCAGTGAGAATGTGGCTGTGTTGACACTGGCACCTGTTCATGTGGACAGGCATGTGTACTATATCTACTGTATAGCTACCATATCCCTGTTGCAGATGTCACTCACCATCACATATATGTTCTGAGGGCTCTACAACATGTAACCTATGTGGCGCATCCAATAACTGCATAGAAATGTGATAGCACTACATAGTCATCAGGGGTTTGATACCCTGTGCTGGTAGGTGTGTGACACAAACATGATTAGGTTTTACTCTCCCACCCCTCCCTGACTTGTCTTTGCCTCTGTCTGCCTCTCTCACTCCCTCTCTGGTGGATGTGGAGACATGCACCTGCTTTGCTTAGGCAACAGCATGTGTATTTTAAGTGATGCTCATGATCAGCTGATGGCCTCTGCATGAATTGCAGCCCTTCCCTAGCTGATTGCATGTGGAACAGCTGTGGTAACATTCCCATAGCCAATTGCATGGAAACACACTCCAATATCTAGGAACATCATGTTGGTGTTGGCCCTTTTCATTCACTGTGAGCAGGAACTAGATCTGTTGTTTGGCAAACAGCATCTCAGATGGACTGGGGATTTACATCTAACAACATATACTGCGGAAACAGGGCAACACACAGGAGGGGGATGTGCCTGACCTGACTACAGACTGTAAGTGCTGCTATACTGCATGTGGAGTAATGTTGGTTTAACAGAGTGTGTGTGTGGATATGGCTGTCCTACATGTTTTAATACCTGCCATATCAGTTCTATGTTTATGAGGAATCCCCATCTGTAGGGTCATCTGCAGAATGGGCAGTGTGTTGTGTCCTTGGTTTCATGGGTTACCCACAAAGCATGTATCTGTGAACTGCAGAAGATAGTGTGAGGATTACAGTCTGTAGATGGTGAAAGCCGTGGCAGTTACTGACTTCATATCCCTCATAGGACATATGTTGCAACAATCCCTATTACAACAGTAAATGTATGAGGTTATCACAGCAACATGTTAATATTGGCCCTGTGTATGTGCTTCCAGCCACAACTCTGTCAACCTTTGTGAAGAATTCTGTGAATTCTATGCATGTCTTTCTGTTTATCTTGCTGTTAGTTGTATTTACATGCACACATCACAGTATATTACCTCTTAGTATAAACAGCTACTTTTAAATACTGGATTGTACTAAGTACAATAAATACACGGCGGCAAACTGCTTTAGAAAACTGCTTTAGTTAGTACGACATTTCTGTTACATTTGACTTTTGGTTCTACATACACACAACACATATGCTGTCAGCTCTCTATAGGAAATTCCCAAAGTCTGTTTATGCATAGTTACATTTATACCAGAAGATCTCGTATTTTTCCAGAGTCTGATGCAAAGCAGTTCTTTCTTTGTATAACAGTTTTTCGTTTGTTTCCTTGTTCTTGGTTCTTTGTGGTTTGATGATTCATGGAAACTCAGTCTTGCATTATCTGAAACATGGTGTTCCAGCGCTATCTGAAACTTAATGTTACATTTCTTTACTTCATGGATGTCCTTGCAGCTGCCATCTACGTAGCTATTTTTACAAATTTGTTTCTCAATAACATATTTGTTTACATGGATGCCAAAATCTAACTAAGCTATATATGCTTGCCAGCACACTTACTGTTTTTCTAATTTCTCAGCATTTTACACTATTGTACATTAACCCTTTATATGTCATATCATTTTTGCATCTTTTTATTCAAGCTAATAATGTAAGCAACAGTTTGAAAAGACAGTGTATACTAAACTCTTTCAGTTCCCCATCTTTTTATTTGTTTGAGGAACGGACTAAACTTTAGTTAAAAGAAAAACTGCATTTGTTTTATCAGCATTGCTATTTACAGCATTTACCACTTCGCTCATATTTACAAATATTAATTGTTGAGTTATTGCAACTCTTTGTAACCTGCAGCATATAAACTATTGTAAGCTGTTATTATTATTATGACTTTTTAAACTATTAACACAGGATGTATTAACCAATTTAGCAATTTGTTCCCAGATGATGACCATTCTTTAAATATGTCCCACCAATTATGGGCAATGTACGCTTCTGTTTTAGTCTTTTACTATTAACACTGGGTTATTTGAAACCATACATACAAACTGTGTTGCCACTTTAACAAACATTTTGAAATTTGAAGGCAATATTGTCCATTTATACTAAATTGTAATCTGTCTATCAAAGATACTTGTAATAACTTACTAAATAGTAAGATTTTCTTGTGCTTGTAAATGTATAATTTGTGAGATATCTTGTTTTACTAGTTTTTTATACCAAGGTCTTTTAAATCTGTATTTGGTATCTTTAAAATGTAATATTGAAGTGCAATATTGTCTTTTGATATTGTTGTCCTATCATGGTACAAGTGGATGGTATTTTTACCATCTGATCTGTATGAAGTACTGGTTTATTACCCAGAATGTTAAGTATTTTAACCCATGGTCCTTTTCTTGTATTACTGTATTGTTTACACAAATAAACAAGAGTATTGGTAGAAATCATACCCTTTTTCCCCTGTTGAGTTTATTCTTATTTTTGTGTTATTGTCTACACACTGTGACATTTTTGCATGATGTCTCCCCTTGTCAGAACGGTTACATTTTTGAGGTAATGTACAGCATCTAATAGAGATGGAGCTGTTTATTGAAATGTTTATGTCAGTCTTTGATTCTTATCTCTACGTTTATGTATGCCTGACCTTGTTTAGCCAACCATGCTGTTATATTTGTATTAAATGTTATTTTTTTAAACATACATGCTGTATGCTTTTTACAACTAAAATTGTCTTGTGTTTTATTCTGTGTAGCATTTTTTTTTACTAAGTTTTATTCTTTAAACATTGTAATTCCCTCTGTTTTGATGTTCAGAATGATGCAAATGAAATGCAGATGTCTGTGTTCAATGCTGCCTTGTCTCGCAGCTGCATTTTTATCTATAGTCCTTGAAACTAACTATATTATTTGTACATATATTATAGCAACAGATGTGTATATGCATCTAACTAGCAAATAGATGTGCACATGCATTTATACATATTTAAACATTTCTATCACTGTATACATTCCCTCTGTTTTATTTTACTCAAAACTATCTATAGTCAAGTTATATTGCTATTAACTAGAAACACATTGGGAAACAAAACCTTTAGATTTCCTTTTAATACAGCAAGTTAACACAGTTTAATATTGTCAACACAATGATGGCAACCATTACTATTAAAACTGGATGAATCTGAATATGACCCTATACAGTGATGTTTTATACTGCAATTTATTGACAATGCTTGAGAATTTTATTGCCAAGGCATTGCAGTCTTATTTTTTGAAAAAAAAAATGTCACAAATGTCAAGCTTTAACTTGTTACTATACATATAACACTTGAATGCAAAATTGTCTATTTACATAGATAAACCATTTACTATATATTGTGCAGAATATACTTGCTTGTACAGATTGTTTTTGTATTTGTATATACATGGCTGTAATGTAAACTTAGTCCAATTTTTAAACCTAGCATTAAACTGAAGCCTAAAATTAAAATGTATTTTTGGTATTACCACTTTGCACCTTTAAGTCTGTTTTGCAGTACTGTTTACACAGTTAGTGTAAAATTGAAAGTATGCCCTTCCCCCTGTAGTATACATCATTTTACTGCAGTATTGTTTATTTGCTTTATGCTGTGAGAATTGAATGTATGCTTGCCCTTTGGCTGTTACCTAGACATGACACATTGGTCTTACACATTTGCTTTTTGATTTGATTATTTTTATACAGCTTTTGCTGTTGCCTATACTGTTAAAGTTGTAGCACTAGTAGCTATTTGTACCCTCGCTTTTTGTAAAGGGACCTGCATAATTTATTTTAACAGCATACCATAGCCCATGTACTGACTGTACTTGGTGTAATATTTACTTGCAAAATTGTGATGTTTTATTACAATTACCAAATAGGATTAGACTTTTGTGCTTTTTGCTTAATGCTGTATGTGAATACTTAACAATAATGTTTTAGAAAAACGTAAGCCATTTGGCCTGACAACCAGTCTAGTTTCCTTGACCTTATAAATTTCAGTACCAGTAACATTTTATCTTATGCAACATTTCTTGTAACCACCCATTCCAGCCTGGAAAGATTTGAGCTTGCATTACTTTTTCCTTTCTGTTTTTGTCCGCATTCCAGAAGCTTAACCCATAACTCCTTCAGCACTTACTCGTACCTTCAGTCATTTGTTGCAACTTGATATAAACATTCGTAATTTGCCTAGGTATGCATAATAATGCTTTTGAAGACTGTTTTTGCTGGAGTCTATGCTACTATACAATTAGTAAGAAACAAAAGAGATATTGACTTAACTAACACACGTTTAAAACAGATATATTTACATGATTTACATTTGCTGTGGTCTGCTTTTGCTGCACTTTAGATAAAAAAAAATGCATGCATATCAGTCTTGTGACGTCATGTCTTTTGTGCGTTTAACTACTCCCATTTGATTTCTATGCCCTAGAACTGTTTTGTTATTTCAAATGGTTTTAAAATCACTATTTAAGTGCTTTGCTTTAATTGAATGAAAGTTTGTGCTGTGTACGCTTAACCATTTTCGAAAGGTAGAACAGTATGTCGTAAATTATTTATCAGCGCAGTTAACTGCTGTTTCTTTAACTCTTTACTAACCGATTATATTTGTCATTATATGACCCCCCCATTAATATTCAAAAACGTGCACGCTGATTGGTCAGCGTGCACGTTGTATATCTGAGTTATAGTAATGGAAAAAGGTCCAGTTGCCCGGACTTTTTCTCTGTTGCTTCACACTGTCTCGCTATGTTAAACTAGTTTAACATAGCGAGACAACTTTAAAAAAAGCAACAGAGATTCTCCGTTGCTTTTTTTAAAGCTGTCTCGCTATGTTAAACTCCTTTAACATAGTGAGACAGTTTGTAAAGAGCAATGGAGATCTTGCTTTCTCCATTGCTTTTGCTCACAGCTCTGATGTACTGCGTGGGCATACGCATGCGCAGTACATCAGAACTGCTGCAGAATACCAGACAGCTGCAGAAGGGCAGCAAGGAGGCATTATACAATGCCATTATTTAAGAAAAGTAATTTTTTTTCTTAAATAATGTCATTGTATAATAATAACTCCACGCCTGGTGTGGGTATTTACCACGGTTGGCTTTGTTTGGCCACTCGGGCTTCGCCCTCGTGACCAAACCACGCGAACCATGGGTAAATCCAGCATTACCCACATCCAGGCATGGGTTATTTCTATAGTATTCTGTTTTGCTGACTTTAAAGCTCTTATGCACTTTTGAAACTGTTTGCATATGTTGTCTAACTGTTTGCATATGTTGTCTGAACTTTTTGAACTCAATTTGTCTGTGTTTTAAAAGTTTATTAAATCTTTTTGTCAGTTCACCATGAACTTCGTCTCTGTTCTTATCTGTTTTGTAATGTGCAGTAGTTTTATGCCACTTTTGTTTAGCAAGATGTACAGAAGAGTCTGTAAATAACTGACTTGACTGATATTGTAACTCGGAAGTTAACATTTTACATGTGGTGACAGGACATATTGCATCTGGTTGCTTACCATTACTTTTAAGACGTTTACTGTCATACCAATCATGTTGTTGTTTAAGATAGCAGTCAAACATAATGCATTTACATAAAGCATTGACATTAACATTAACTAATAAAGTACTGCATGTGCTACAGTTGTGTTTATGCCAATCTTTAAAATCCTGACAATACATGTGCTGGACTATTACTACTGTGTACCTGAAAGGTAGTGGTACACTTTACAGTTCTGTTGTTTATGACATCCATGCTGTAGAATGAGAAAAAAAGAAAAGAATTACCAGTTTCTATGTGGAAGGTGGCCAAATCTTCCGTTGAGAAAGCATGGAAGTCCCTCGTTGATTCTCCCAAAAGTTGGTCAACACAGTTGGCAGATTCAGCTGTGCAAATGTACAGGACCTGTGAAACTTGCAGAGATGCACTGTTCTGCTACTGGATGCTGTGCAGAAGAAGGAGGCAAATGTTTGCTTTGCAACTGGACGTACTAACTGAATAAAATGAAAAAGTAGCTGTAGTTGTCACAAGGAGAACCATGCGGTCCATCAACTGTGGCTCGCCATTGAAGAATTTTGTTTGACCTTCTATGCACGTGTTTCTGTTTATCTTGCTGTTAGTTGCATTTACATGCACACATCACAGTATATTACCTCTTAGTATAAACAGCTACTTTTAAATACTGGATTGTACTAAGTACAATAAATACATGGAGGCAAACTGCTTCAGTAAACTGCTTTAGTTAGTACGACATTTCTGTTACATTTGACTTTTGGTTCTACATACATGCAGCACATATGCTGTCAGCTCTCTATAGCAAATTCCCAAAGTCTGTTTATGCATAGTTACATTTATACCAGAAGATCTCGTATTTTTCCAGAGTCTGATGCAAAGCAGTTCTTTCTTTGCATAACAGTTTTTCCTTTGTTTCCTTGTCCTTGGTTTTTTTGTAGTTTGATGATCCATGGAAACTCAGTCTTGCATTATCTGAAACATGGTGTTCCAGCGCTATCTGAAACTTGATGTTACATTTCTTTACTTCATGGATGTCCTTGCAGCTGCCATCTACGTAGTTATTTTTACAAACTTTGTTTCTCAATAACATATTTGTTTACATGGATGCCAAAATCTAACTAAGCTATATACGCTTGCCAGCACACTTACTGTTTTTCTAATTTCTCACCATTTTGCACTATTGTACATTAACCCTTTACATGTCATATCATTTTTGCAGCTTTTTATTCAAGCTAATAATGTAAGCAACAGTTTGAAAAGACAGTGTATACTAAAGTCTTTCACTTTGTACATATGTCGTGCATTAAGAGGTGCATATGTGCTGTACACCATCATTAGTATCATCATATCTGATAACAAGCCAGTGAGATATCAGACTGCTACACTTGTTATGTACAGTAGGGGTTATATTTGATGACATAACCTGGACATTCTGTGGTCATTTGTACAGTACTGAGGTCTGTATACCTATGGTGAATGTCGACAGTGTGTGTATTGTTAATATGTACTTTAGCCTGTGTACAGACTGTGGTAGATGTCATTGTTATAGGCCCTATCCTATCTAATGTTACATGCTGCTCCACTGTATGTTAGCGTATTGGCTTACATGTTTGTAGGGCCATACACACACATGTCCCATACCACAGACAGCCAGCAGACCAAACCATGTAGCAGCCCAGTATATGTAGGTTTAGTCTGTGAGTGGCACATATGAGGATGGTGCTGAACAGATAGTCCATGTACTGTAATATTATGCTAGCTTACTATATGTGGCTGTGGCTGTGTTCACATTGGTTGTGGTTATGCACTTTCACACAGGTGTATCTTACCCTGTGCTGTGACATGCCTGCAGAGACTGCTGTATATGCAGGTACATGTGCATTCCCCCATAGGAGATGTAGGCCAGTGTTGAGCTAGTCTGCCTGTAGCCTGAACAGTGCATTGTTACATGCCTAACAGCTTAGTGTACTTACCCAGTGAGATGTCATGTGCAAATACTTGCCAGACGTACTGCTGCTGGGCCTCCCTTAACAGTCATGTATGTCAGACAGAGTGGTGGGATGCTGTACAGATGTATGTCAGTATCTCATGGGTAGTATTTGGCCATGGCACCCCTGTACCAGTGGTTATTATGTGTCAGGCCAAACAGGGGTGTGAATGCATAACCTATGGTGGCATATGTATACCAGTCGTTATGTGTTATACCCATCTACATGGCTGTTAACATCCATATTGTCAGGCATGGTACACATGCTTTGCACAAAATGGTTCTGTGTATACCTCTGGACTGTACAGAGTATTTCAGAATGTCCACATATATTGGCCAATATCTCTGCTGCAGTTCACAGGGGCATTACGTGCTAGCAGCAGTACTTTACTGTGAAGTCCTTAGGATGTCTGTCAGTAGTCAATGGCACACATGTGGAAAGCAGATGTGACCTCCCACACACACACCATGTCTGTGAAGACAATCCCAATTACAGTAGCAATAGTCTACTAATATACCTGCTATACATACCTGACATCCCCTTGCACTATGAAGTTGGGACTATAGGGGCTGAGGTAGGGCTACATTCCATGTCCAGGGCATCGACATATGTAGATGAGTATGTATATGTACATAGATATACATATACACACTCAGATATATACATATACAGAGCAATATATGTCAACACATATACAGATAGTGATACATATGCACATATATGTATGGATATCTACAGATATACTGACATTAGTAGGTATATCAGAATAGATATGTATGCACATATAGTTTTATACATATATATATATATATATATATATATATATATATATATATGTATATATATATATATATATATATATATATATATATGTGTATATATATATATATATATATATATATATATATATACCAACATAACTTGGCATATCTGTACACATAGGATGTACATACGTATATAGCTATATACACATATATCTATATGCACATGTACGTATACCTATATATACACACACACACACACACACACATATATATATATACATATATGTATATATATGTATACATATGTACATATGAAGAGATGTACACATGGCCATATATATGTAGCACTATACAGATGTGTATACAGACATATGTATGAGTATACATGTGTATGTACATGTAGACATATATAGACCTATGATATGTATACAACCATATTCCTGTCATGAGTAAACGTCATGGTTGTGTATACCCTCCCACATGTATCTCACCGTATGTATCTGCTATGTATACATTATGATAAAACAACATATGTGATGCAACAGTCATATTAATAACAAGTACTACACAATATAGGAAGTAACGGCAATTGTTTGATACTACTCAATATATGTATTGACAGCTATACTGGTAAAACAACAGCTGTCTCCACAGTGGTCATGGCATAGTGGTTAAGTATTGTGACTTCACTGTAAAGGGTCCTGAGTTCAAGACCTGCAAGGGCTGGTCATTTTGTTGCTGGGCAGAACAAGGACTGTTGGATACAGAGTGGTTAAGGCAGTTTTTATGCAATGTAAACCACACACGTCAGTATCATGACATTGCTGGGTAGGGGTCTAGTCCCAGTGTTGGCAAGTAACAGTGTGCATGTATGTGGATAGGTCTACATCAGGTTGCAGGGTATACATGCCTCAGTGGGCCACATGTCCATGTGGCACAGGCAATACCCAGTATAGTAACCTGTGAAATGTGTTTGACTGTACCCCAGATATGTCACTGCCATGGTGTCAGCACAGTGACATACCCCATTGTGCAATAGGAATGCAAACCATCCTCGTGCTGACACATGTACACCTACAACACACATGGATAACATTTTAGAGACCCCAACCAAGCAGTGTTACTAACAGCTAGAAGGCATCATTGCTGGACGGCTACACTACTTGCCAAATATGACTCACACTCTACTTCCTACAACATGTTACACTGCAGGACTGTGGTACACTGTTGTACAGTCATCATGTGCATCAGAACCATATCAGCCTGTCCCTGCATCGATGATATGGATGACAGGGATGGGGCACAGGTATCATCATATATACAGGGTATGGTGTTGGTTTGCCAGAGGCCGAGGGTAGGCCATACATTTAACACCATGCGTGTGAGTGAGGGGTGTACTCTGGGAGAGCTGGCTGAGGTGATGTGGTGTGTGTAGGTATGAGGTTGTCCTAGGTGTGTTTGCATAGTGTGTGGGTATGCATGCACACAGTTCTGCCATGTGGATGCCCTACACAGGTATTTATGGACAGCTGCAGACCATACCTGGCAGGGTGTGCAGTTCACTGCCTCTGGCCATGGACACATGGACTGTGCCTGCCAGAGGTTCCACGGGCACATCCAGGTACAGGTGTTGATGTGCTACTCTCACCTGCTGATATTTGTCCGCTGGTACCAGGTCCTTCCTGGGACTGACCAGGGCCACGTGCACATGGCCTGCTGTGGTGTGGTGTGGACAGCACACCCCCCACATTGCCAGGGTTGCTAATGCCACTACGGGAGCCCCTTGGTGTCCTAGCACACCCACGTTGACTGCCACATGTTGTTGTTGCTGGCCCATGTCCACGCGGGTGTTGCCGCATCCCCACCACTCGTTGAAGCACGGACACACCACAGCTGATGAGGGCCGTCATCTCATCATGCTGTCTATCTGCTTGCTCAGTAGAAGCAGGGATGGCACCCAACAGTTCATGGAGGTTGTCGCTTACAGATGCAAGAGCAGCTCTCTGCAGCCTAAGGCCTTGTCTGGTGTAATGCTCAGTATGTGCCTGCACCACCATTACAGCCTGAAACATGTTTCTGCTGATTGCAGCTATGTTGCCTCTGCCAGGGGTATGATGTCCAGCGGCCCTACCATGAGCACCCTGGGACACCCCCCTATGTGGCAGCCTGCCAGACATACGGCTATGCCTGCTGTGACTGGACACAGTAGGCATGGTTACCACACATTCCTGTGCACTGCCACTGAACGCCAGCTGTCCCTGTGCTATGGCCATTGGGGATGGGTTGTGTATAGGCACTGTAACTGTGTGTGGGGGTGGGGTGGCTAAAAGGGGGGTGTCAAATGTTGGCGGGGTGTCGGTCTCTGACAACCCCACCTGTGCCTCAACATTATTATCATCATCATTATCGGTGTCTGTATGGACACCTACATCAGATTGCATGCAGGAGGGACCCTGACCCTTTTCGTCACCTGTGGGGGAAAACAGAAAATGCACTTCAAAACCTGTACAGCATTGCCTAACAGTACACACACACACACACACACACACACACACACACACACACACACACACACACACATATCTCCATAATACCTACCTTTACAGACAGTCCCACGTATATATGTCCATGTTTTACCCCATCCTGCATCACACTTGTAAACATACACA
The DNA here is from genome assembly GCF_019279795.1 of Protopterus annectens. Lineage (NCBI taxonomy): Eukaryota > Metazoa > Chordata > Ceratodontiformes > Protopteridae > Protopterus > Protopterus annectens. The sequence goes on from NC_056746.1 coordinate 1,510,345,178, forward strand.
CATTGATACCACTCATTAGCATCACAGTCCTGTAAATGCCCACACAAGTGGCCACAACACAAGGCCTGTGCTACTTTACCTGCCTGACCTATGTGTAGTGGATTTACATGGCCCCACTGCTGTCATTTGGTATGCACCCTCTGTATGGCCGGAATGATGTGCATGGCCCCTATATGTGTGGGCTACTATGTTGTATCCATAATAGCTCCCACTGGTGTGTCATGTGTATGTAATGCTCAGTAAATGAAAGATATGCTGCTCCATCAGCCCATCATGTGTCAGCTGTAATATTTGGATACATTCCCTGGTGTTGATTATTACTTCCCCAATGCATCTGTAGAGCTGCATACATGGGTTGTAGGTGACCTCTCTGCTGACTGCAATATTAATTGTGTACCTGGTGTCTACTTTCCCTCTGGATGCCTGTTCCATGTTACAGACCATATTATACTATTTGCTGTCCGTTGATTACCTGACAGGTATTCCTGGTGTGTAATGTGGTAGTCCATGTACATGTACTGCACTGTCTCAAAGGGGGGTACAACTATATGAACACCCCACAATCACACATGTGCATACTTGGCCACACACACACAAACACCCACATGCACACATGCATCATACATGCATCTACCTCCCATCACTTCATCAGAGCGTCCCTGCAGGTAAACTAACTAACCACCAGGATGCACACACACACACACACACACACACACACACACACACACACACACACACACATACATTTGAGGTTGTACAATGATCGTACACACAGTCCTCCTATTACCCATATTCCAACAAGCAGAACATATGGTACAGAACATCATGCAGTTCAGCTTTAGTCAATCCATGCTAGCAACAGTATACATGTGTGTGATGCATGTGCTGTGACTAGGTAATGCCCCTTCCCCTGGATACCACTGCACCCATGTACACAGTATTTCTGTGCACCTGTTCTGCACCCTGCCATGTACTGTGCACCACAACTCACAGGTGTACAACCCATTGTGGAATGTGTAGTACTATTTCAGTTATGTCAACTTTACTTTTCACAGCCGCTATGTGTTTCAGCAACACATACCTGTGATGATATGTGGAACTGTTGTCATTGGTGAATACCTGATGCCTGATTTACAGCTGTCAACATCAACAGACCATGTATGACCACTGCAGAAATGCTTACACTGACAACCATCAGAGCATACCATGGCTATGGGGGTGTACACACCTTTATTGATTTTACACACACATCCTTGATCTGCCATGGGACCACAGGACCGCATATCTTAGCAGTACACAAGCCCGGTATGTAACATATGCCTGGTACTTTTACATGCAGTGTGTACAGATTGTGTTAGGTGTGCAGCTGTTGAGCGCAATGCATACACACCATGTGGGCATATGTGTGCACACCCTTATCGTGACGGTTTATCACACCTCTTGTTGTGTGTACTACAGCAGTCACTGCTCATGGCAGGGGTATACCAGAGTGGGCCTTCTGCAATTGCCAGTGTATGTTCAGTCTATCCTACTCATGTCCCCCTATTCTGCATGATTGCAAGGTCTACACATGTGCAGATCCCATGGTGTTCACACAATGCTGTCACTATTGCAGTGTGGGTAGGGTTATGGCTGCCACAGGTCCTGAACCTGACTATATGCAGATAGAGCCATTTCTACAATCCTTAGGATCCCTGCTGCAGTGCACTGGTGTGTCATGCTGAGACCCACCCTCCACCAGCTTTTATGCAGATGCATGACAGGTAAGCCCTACACATTTGTGTCACCTTGCAGTGTCACATACACTGAACATCACATGTTGCAGCCTAGACCCAGCTGATAATGTGGACTATTGTAATTCCTTATGCCATAGTGTAGCTCTGCAGCAGTTGGCATTGTCCTACAGGTATACACTGGTGTTGCACTGTATATAGGTGTTGTTCAGAACATGTTACTACTGTAGGCCATGTCTACCAACAGTATGTTACTCCCTGTGGACACATTTCGCAATGACAGGATGTTAGTTGTCATGCAGGTGTGTGACATACCCTATCAATACCCCATTGTGGTCGCCCTTTTGAGACCGTGCATTTCACAGCAACAATACATGCACATGTAATGTACATCATGCATTCAGGGCAGGTGAGTTAGATGTGTGCATGGAATATACCATCACCATTACATGTCCAGTGTGTTGGCATGCATCTACATAAGACATACTCACCAGCTACAGGCTGCTGCCTTGTTGTTACCCCGGAGGGACCTATATAAAATGGTGAGAGATTCAATGTCAGTGGCCACACCTGTGGCACTGCTACAGGCTGATGCAGTACTACCATACTTCAACTGTAAATTCTCACAATACTACCACATCTGGACATCTGTTTATCACTACAATGCAGCAACATAATATATCTATGACATGTCAGATATGCATGATCTACCTGTACCACTGTGGATATTTACACAACAGTAGTCTACTGATGTTCCCTGTGTTCTTACCTGCACACTCCTTGGCTGGTGTGTGGGTGACACCCACCTCCATGAAGGGGTCCAGTGGTTGTTGGTGTTCAGGACAGGCAGGTGCCATGAGGCTGGCCAGGAGCTCCTCCACACATGTCGGGGGGGATGGATGGCATAGCCACTCCCTGTGGTGATGTGATCCCCCGGACTGCAGCAGCACGCTGGCAGGCATTGAGAAGCAGGTCACTGCAATGATGCCAGACCTGTTCATAACTGCGGTTATGCAGGCTGACATCATTGACCCTGTGGACTAGATAATTCCACAGGGTAGTCTGCTCCTGCTGGTCATGGGCTGTCCTGCCAAAGAGAACCTGATAGTGCTGTATCAGGTGCTTGATGATGAACTCATTTTCATCTGCTGAATACACAGGTAACCTGCTGTGAGACACCTTGCCTGAAAGACATAAAGATGGAAACAGGCCTGAGCAACTCATATGGCAAGGTTACCACAGTTCATAATACACATCTCTGTTACCCCCTCACCATACTAGCTTTAACAGACTGTACACACAAATCATTAGGTATGGCTACAGCTTAACTACTGTTTGGACAGTTTGTGTATTGTACCACACCTTCTGCTATGTGATTGCAGCCATGTCCCATTGGTGGACACTATCATTGCTAGCCTGTTACAGCCTATTCACTTGCATGCCATTGTCAGGGCCACTATGGTTACATATATGCCAGTGGTATGGCTGCTGTGAGATTGCTGCACATCTGACTGTCTGTGTTATTGGAGAGATCTATGCATGTTGTTGGACATCTACTAGGATTGTGTAGACTATTACTACCAACAAATGTTCTATAACAGTGACACAATAACATGTATATGTACTATTGGTCAGCTGATCCACCTCTCCACACCCATCTGACCATGATACCTGGCCACATCACAGGAGTGTGCCAACCTGGGGCCTCCTCGTGTACTGTTACAGCAATATCATCAGGTGGAACCACTCGGGGGGTGTTGCCCCCCCCCAGGGCACACACCAACATGTTCCTGTCCCCTGAGCTCAGGTCTATGGTCTGTCCCATACCGGGCTCCACAGACACATGAGGGATGTGTTACATCAGTCTGAGGCACCCAGTACACATTCACATGGCCAGCATGCTCCTCCTGCTCAGCCTCTAGACCAGGCACCTTCAGGACGTAGACTGCTGTTGTGAGTGGCAGTTGGTGGGAGCCTTGTTCCCACTGTGCCCATATTGGGGACCATGGGGCGTCCACATCACAGACCACACACACCATCCACGGTGTTTACTCACCACATGTGTCACATACCACCCCTGTAGACTGTCCTCTATCTCTACCAATCCTGACCACCTCCATGTGTATCTGCCATACTTCCACATATTCCTATTGCATACTTCACAAACAGGGGCAATGTGGTGCTAAGAAGGGACTAACATGTGACATACATACATACATACATACAAATGTTTCAAGCATGGGCATGAAGCCCTTTTAGCTTGCCAATATGCCAAAACACTTGTTCTCATAATAAATGTCCAGGCTGTTCTTAAAAATATCTAAACTAGTACTTGCTTTAATGTAATTTGGTAGTCTGTTCCAAGCATCAGCTACTCTGTCAGAGAACCATTAGTACACTTCTCTTTCCTATAGAATCTTCTACATAGGTGTTCTGATGATTCTGTAGTACTTTTTGATAACCCCAAACATTCCCAGAGGTAGTTGTCCCTAAATGCCTCATATACCTGAATAAGATCTCCTCTTAAATATCTATAAGAGACACTGTACAAGTTCAGATATTTTAGTCTTTCATAATAACTTAGATTTTCACATCCATGGATGCCCTTAGTATATTTTCGCTGTATTCTTTCCGATTTATTCATGCTTGTTTTCCTATAGGGTTTCCATATTGTTATTCCATACTCAAGTTTGGGTCTAATGTAACTAACAAACAATGACTTCATTATGTTTGATTTCCTAGACTTTATAAATCTTTTTATACAACATATAGTTCTAAAACTATCATTAGCCAATTGGTTGATATGATTAGAAAACCACATAGCTAAATCTACCCATATACCCAGGTCCTTAAATGAGTCTACAGTTTCAATTACTGTGTGCTGTATTAAATATTCACGTTTCAGTTTATGCCTCCCAAATCTCATATGCTTAGTTTTTGATGTATTTATCAACATATTATTCTCTTGTGCCCAAATAGTCAATGTAGTCAAATTATTTTGCAGACGTGCCTTATCTGTAACACTTGTAATCAGTTTACCCAATTTCAGGTCGTCAGCATATAGACTGTAGAACACCACAGATGAAAAAGTAAGGTCTGAAAGATACAATCTAAACAAGTAAGGGCCTAGTACAGAGCCCTGTGGGACACCTTGACTGTAACCAACGATTTCACCTGTCCAGTTGGTGTGTGATACTTGCCATGCCCTATTTGTAAGCCATGCAGCTATCCATCTTATCAACATTACATCAATACCTAGTTGTACTAATTTATTGATCAGTGCTTTGTGCATGGCCCTGTCAAATGCTGAAGTTAAATCTATATAAATTACATCACAGCACAATTTTTCATTCATAGCTGTCATTATATTGTTATAGAACATCATGTTACAGGTGGTAATAGATCTATTTTCAACATATGCATGCTGATATATGGTTTCAAGTCCCAACCTATCCAGTTCTGACAATAACTTATCCAGTATTACCTTCTCCATTATTTTTCCACAACATGAAAGTAGACTTAAGGGTCTATATGATTCTGGGTTTGTCCTACTCCCCTTTCCCTTAAAGACAGGTTTAATAAGTGCATGTCTCCAATTTTGAGGAATCTTCCCATAATTATATGATCTAGTGAATAATAGATGTAATGGCAGTGTAAGTTCTTGCTTAGGTGTTCTCAAATCATTGTTACTTATTCCGTCTCCTCCCTGCGCTTTGTTTGGATCCAGTTTGGACAGTTCTTTTTCAATGTAATCTAATTTGATTCCAGTATCTGGGGTTACCTGGATGTCACTAGGACAACTTACAACCCCTTTTGTGTAGCCAAACTTTTGCATAAGATTTTGTAAATATATCTATAATTTGTTGTGTCTGAAAATAAATTTTACAATCTGCACACAGTTTATCAATTTGTGTATCTTTACTCCTGCCACATCTTATGTATCTATAAAAAGGTTTCCTATTATGCTCAATATCTTTATATAAATTTTCTTCAAAATTTTCTTGATCTTGTCTAACACGATGCTTAATCTGTTTGTCCAGCTCGTTTATTTCAGTTTTCAAAGTTGTAGTTCGACCTCTCTTCCATTTCTTATATTTTTTGTCTCTCACCTTAATCAGGTATCTTGTTCTTATGGAAATATACCCCCTTGATTTTATGTGCCTAGATCCTGATGTTAAACATTTTTTTGACATTTTGCACTCAAAACAATTTCTCTTTCAAAATTTTTTTTCCACATTCATTCTGCAATTTTTCCACTGAACACCTCACTCCAGTTAGTTTTATATAGCAACTTTTATGCTTCCCTGTAATCTGTAATTAACCTTCTGTGCATTGGCTTAGATTTCAGTTTGGTAGAATTATCTAGCAACAAATTAACCTTTATGACCCCATGATCACTGCACATCAATGTTGGTAAAACTTGACGTTACAGTAATTTCTTTAGGAACACAAACAATATCTAGTATATTCCATCTCCTGGTAGTTTTTTTTTAAATCTGAAGCATTTATTGTTCCTGAATATACTCTGTGAATAATTATTTTACTAACATTGTTGAATCAATATTATTCCAGTCTGTTTCTGGCAAATTTAAGTCCCCAGCTAATATTATGCTTCCCTCCTGAGTTTCATGTAAGCAATGTATGAATTCCTCTAGGTCATCTGCACTTGACTTTGGTGGTCTGTACACTCCAACAATTGTTATAATTTCCAGTGTTGTCTTTATTGTCACAGTTACACAGTCTATAGTATTAGTGTTATCATTGAACATATAATAATCACAAGTCTTATAGCTATCTTTAATCCCTATCAAAACACCTCCACCTGATTTTTTGTTAGAATGTCTGTTACAGTAAAAACATTTATACCCTGACAGAACTGGTTTCCAGTCATTGTTCTTTAACCATGTTTCACAAACTATAACAACATCAAACTTGTGGGAACGTAGCAAATTTTCTAATAAAACAAAAATATTATTAATGCTCCTAGCATTAACAACCATCATAGATGCATCAAATGTCGCTATCTGTGAACTGTTACATTTTTGACCTGGCAAAAATCCTGGCTAGTGTTTATCAAATATTGCAAAATATCTGCTGCAAAAATTCTCTTCCCTGATCTAGACAAATGCACACCATCCTGTCTGAACACATGTGTGCCCAAAAGAAGGCTCGGATGCTCTACACATTTCCATTTTTTAAAACAGGACATTTTTTCCATGTAGGTGTTTATCCAAAAAATCTTTTCATTCACAGTGACCTGACTATCCTTCCTATATGTGATTTGTAAAAAATATGTCCTAACACCAGAACAAGCTATACTATCTAGAACGTCTGTCAGTTCCCGACTAACAGTCAGAGAATCATTATTGGTGACATAATTTGTACCAACATGAATAAAAATAGATCCATACTTCCTTACATTAAGGTGTTCCAAGCCTTGTTTCCCATCTTCTATTTTTGCTCCTGGCAAGCATAACACTACTTGATGTTCATTATCATCTCTGCAAATATAAGTATCAGTTCCTCTAATCACTGAATCTCCAATTACAAGAATATCTTTGCTGACCATCTCTGAAGAATCTTTAGCTTCTAATACAGTCATTTCAGCTCTATCAATTGTTATGAAGGATAGATTTTCATCACTATTAGTCTTATTAATTCCACTGTTTTCATTGCATATTAAATTCTCATCCAGTTGGCACTGTAAATCCACAGCTAGAGCTACCCGTTCATGGTGCACACACTGCCAGCTGTAGATATCTGTGTGTATTGCTATGTGTGCTGCTGCCTCACACATAGCACACATCACTCTGGTAGTGATATAGGGGACATGACTTTACATACATATATGTTTGTGTGTGTGTGTGTTTGTACATATGTAGACATGTTCATATAGGTATATGTCTATATGTGTGTAGATATATGTGATTTCATATATGTGTGCACATATATATGTCTACACATGGGTATATGTATATTTCTGGACATACATGCTGATATACATTTATCCTTATATATTATATATGTGACATATGTACACATATGCATACCTAAACGTGGGGTACATTCAGACATCAGCTCCACAATCTCACAACACCTTCCTGCACAGCTGCACTGTTCTGCCTTGCTACAACACAGACAGGTAGCATGTATGGACATGGCCTGACATTAGTTGGGTATATGTGGGACCTGTTTGCAGGTAACCCTATTGCACACCTATGGCATTCTGGGATGCTACATTACAGATTCACCTGAGTCCATGGCTTCCACATGTCCATCATAATGGCATTACTTCCACCACCAGCTATTGGCCACGTCATATACATACGTCCCATTACACAACACACACTATGATGGCTTACATCTTGTCTGTCAGTGCTGAGTTGCACAGTTAACATCTCTCTCTCTTCTCTCTCTCTCTCTCTCATGTAGACAGTACCATATACTTCACCTATATTTACACTACTGACTGTTCTGTTGTCAGTGTTAGTGATTTTGTACAGAGTGTAGATTGTGAACTTTTCCAGACTACTGTATTAGTATAACTGTTTCACAGTTGCATTACTCTGTTTATATGGATGTCAGTGTCTGAACAGCTATATGACATGGCATATAAAACTGTAACAGCACACAAATAAAGGTTATCAGTTTCTGCAAACTTGTGTGGTGTTTTTTCCTATGACCTCTCTATGGGTATATGTTGCAGGCAATGATTGACATTTGTATGGGTGGCCCATACAGTGTCCAATTGTTCAGGTGTGAACTATAAGTATAGTGGCTGTTCCATATTGTGTGCATCTTCTACATATGTATCTTACTGTACATAGCTCTGCATGTGTATGTGTAGTCACATGTATAGCTATCTATATATATATATAAATAAATATATATATATATATATATATATATATATATATATATATATATATATATATATATATATGTGTGTGTGTATATCTGTATCTGCATATATGTGTCTGTGTATATGTATCCTGGGGATGTTGATAGCTTCCACGTTTTACATTTCCTATTGGAGCCAGACTGTACTGCATGATATGTTACCAATACCAGCCTGACATCATACAGGTGGGTTGTAGTAGTGTTAACATTTTGTGCCCATGTCATGTCAGGTCTTGGTTATGGGATCTGTATCACTTAGTAGTGTATTGCAGGGTGGACATGTTTGGCTGTGGGAGGGTATGCCTATTCGTACAAGACGTATTTTGTTTGGGGCGTCTCAACCCCATTAACAGTGCATGTGGACATATTTGTTTTTGTTAATCTACCATTGCTATCTACAGATGTGTGGCCATATATACCTGTATAGATATATTTATTTTATTTATTTATTTCTAGTTTGATGACCGGGAATGTCCACTGGGCTCAGGGAGCTCGTTTTCAGTGGAGGCCCTGGGATAAAAGCTCCATGTTACAAAGTTTAGATACAGATACAATATAGAAAAGAAGAACAATTTACAGTTATGTTTTATGCTAGAGCGCAGGTATAATTTCTTAGGTACATGTTACCTTTAGATACAGACACATTATTATTAATGAACAATTTACAGTTACATTTCATGTTAGAGAGCAGGTGTAAATATTTAGGTACATGGTACAAGTTTGATATTTACAATATGTACATGTGTGTGGTAGCCTATAGATCATAGCTAGAGAGGCTAGTAATCATAGCTGGAGAGGGGTTTAGAGGTGGAGAGAGAATTATAAGACTAGGTGGGGAGAATGCAGTTGCATTTTCTGTTAGAGTAAAGGTAGGAATGTAACTGAGATTTAAAGTTTTCAAAGTTTGCACAGGTCCTGAGACAGGAAGGAAGAGAATTCCATTTTTTGCTAAGGAAAAGGATAGCAGGAGTTGACCAGCAGGGCAATTGGATTTTTGGACACAGATTAGGTTTTGGTGAGTAGATCTGAGAGTTCTCTGAGGGGTGTAGGGGAGAAGGATGTTGCATAGAGCAGGGCACTTAGAGGATTGAAAGATTACTTTGTGGGCTGTGGTAATCTGAAGATAGTCTAGACAGTTGGAAATTTCAAGCCAGTGTAACAAATTAAGGGCAATACAGTGATGGGAGGAGTATTTGGCTTTGGTGACAAATTTAGAAATCTTATTATAACAGACTTCCAATTTTGAAGTGAGTATGGCAGATAAGTTAGTTAATAGAGGAACGCCATACATTAGTGGGGGGAGTAGATATGTAGTGGCAAGCGTTTTTCTGGTGTAAGAAGAGAGAAATTGGATGTTCCTGTATAGCATACCAAGTTTTATATGGGTTTTCTTAATGTTTTCCTGGATGTGAGAGTCGAATTTCAGGTGTTCATCAATAGTGACCCCAAGTAGTTTGACAAAGGGAACAACCTCTATAGTGGAGTTGTTTTGGCTAATGATTTAGAATGAGTTTTTATCAAGAGGGGAAGCTTTTCAGGGAGAGAATAATAGTATTTTGGATTTATTGGCATTTAGTGAGAAGTGATTCTGAAGCATCCAATTTTCGTTGGTGGAGAAAGCAGCTTGGGTCAGTGTCTGAAGCTCTGGTAGGTTGGTGGTACTGCAGATTAATGTGGAATCATCTGCATATTGTACAATGTTGGTATTGGGTATGGCTTTGTGGAAATTGTTAATAAAGATGTTAAACAGCATTGGACCGAGTGGGGGTGGGAAGGAAGGTTGAGGTGCCTGTCCCCCAGTTTACAGCTTGAAAACTATTGGAGAGGTAGCTAGAGAACCAGGATAAGGTATTCTGGGAGAGATTAAGGTTGGAGAGATGGTTTAGGAGATGGGTGTGGGAGATGATATTGAATGCCTTGGACAGATCTAGAAGAACAGTAGAAACTATTTTTCCAGAGTCCCGGGCAAGATTTATTGTCTCTAAGAAGGAGAGAAGTGCAGTGGTTGTACTATGGCCTGGATGGAAGCCGTGTTGGGTTGGAGTGATTAGTTGGTTATTGGCTAAGAATGGCATGAGCTGAATGTGAATGCATTTTTCTAGTAGTTTGGTAATTGGGGAGAGGATAGCTATGGGGCGGAAGTTGGAGATGTTATTGTTTTTGCCTCCTTTATGGAGAGGTAGAATGACTGCAGTGCGCCATAGTTTGGGAACATAAGATTCTAGCATGGATCTATTGATCAGGATGCTAATAGGAAGAGCAATACCATCTGCGGCTATCTTTAGGAAGGAGGTTGGGATATTGTCAGGGGCATTGGAGCAAGGTTTTAATTTGGGGAGTATTTTTTTTTATATAGGATGTTGAGATGGGTTTAAGGTTGAATATAGGCGGAGGGTTGGGGCGGAGGGTGTTGTAGGTGGTGGTGACGAAAGGGTGGATTGAGGGGAGGGGTTATTGTTAGGGAAGGTTTTGGTCAGTTCAACTATGGAGTCAGTGAAGAAGGAGTTGAATAGAGAGGCTATTTCAGGGTCAGATTTGCTGGTGTCAGGGCAGGGGTTGCTTTTGGTACCTGGGTTGAGAAGAGAATTAATGGAGTTCCAAAATTGTTTTGGGCTTTTAGATTGGTTAGACTGCAGTTTAATATAGTAGGACTTTTTGTCTCTGATGATTTGTTTTTTAGCAAGGTTGCAGAGTTTATATTTAAGAAAAGTTTCAGGCTGCTTGTTTTGATGGTATGTTTTCCAGGATTTGTTTCTTTGTAGCATATGTTTTTGGTATCTTTGGTTAGCCAAGGGGTGGATTTGTTTTTTACTCTTTTTGTTCTTGGTGGCACTAGGGAGTTGAGTATGTTTAAGAAGGAGGGGTTGAAAAATTCTACGGCATTACCTAGTGGAAGGGTTTTTAGTGGGTTCCAATTTGTTTGTTTCAGGGAGTTAGAGAAGATAGCTGGGTCAAAGTTTGTGAGGTTACGTGTGTGGATGACTTGGTGTAGATGAGGAGAGGAGTGGGTAGCTCAGTAGATAAATGCTGGCATGTGGTCTCCTATAGGGTCGGGTGTGATGCCAGAGTTTAAGATTTTATTGGGATGGGACGCTAGGATCCAGTCTAGTGTGGTACCTGGGGGGTTTGTTTTATTGGGCCTGGTGATGGAGTTAGTAATTTGTGTATAGTTAAATAGATTGATGGATATGGTGGGATTGGGGTTATTGATTTTATTCCAATCAATGTTTACGTCTCCAAGTATATAGGTCTCATGCTTAATACTGGTCGAGGTCCAGAGGAGTATGTCCTACAGAGTAGTGGTGTTGTTACCCAGGGGGGGATATAGAGAGCAATGATACAAATGCTTTTGTGGTTATTTACTTTTAGCAGGCCTGTTACTAGTTCTGTATTATTGAATGTGGGGATAGGATTAGGGTATGGAGTGATGGATAGTAGATTAGAGTAAATTAAGGCTACCCCACCACCTTTACTGTTTGGGTGGTCGTGTCTGAGGGATTGGAATCCAGGAGGAAGGATTTCAGATTCACTAATGTGAGATTTTAGCCATGTTTCTGAAATGGCTACAATGTTGGGTTGGTTGAAGTTCACCCAGGCATGGAATTGGGTTACTTTATTTCTTAAACTTTGTGCATTAATGGTGAAGAATTTGAGGTATTTATGGTTAGCGTTATAGTTTGAGGTGGGGAGATTAGCAGTACAGGTAGTGTTTTGTCCAGGATTTGGATGTATGTCTCCAGCTAAGCACAGGTAGCTGAGGAAGGGTAGTAGTATTTTTGATTTGGTGTTTAGTAGTTGTGGGAAGTAAAGTATTAGCTTGGGAGTGTAGTATTTAGTTGAGGAGGGAAATAATTTTATTTTGAAGTAGTGGAGTGGGTTGGGTTGAACTAGTGAAGCGGATATGTTGTGAAAGCGTGTTTTTGAGTGATAAGAAAGGAGGTCAGGAGTGGGGGGATAGGATAGGAAGGGTGGTTGGAGTAGGTGGTGGGAGTAGGAGGTAGTGAGATATAAAGGGAGTAAGACTAAAATGCAGATAGCTGTGGTGAGAATGGTTTGAGGTAGGAATCCAGGCATGGTGGATAAGTATAAAGATATAGTAGTGGGAGATGAATTAGGGAGTTAGGTGAGAGAGGAGGAGTGACTGAGATAGGCAGGTGGAGGAAAAGGGGGGTGGGGATGTAGAGGAGTTGATTGGTTGATGTAGAGAAAAGGGGGGTGAGGCTGTGGAGGAGGTGATTGGTTGATAGAGAGAAAAGGGGTGGGGCTGTGAAGGAGGTGATTAGTTAATAGAGAGAGGGAGGGGTTTAGGGTTCCAATAAAGATAGAAGTACTGGGGGTGGTTGGGAATTGGGGCAGGGTAGAGGAGCGAAGTGAGCCCGTTGTGTGAACGGAGCAGGAAGAGCTAAAGAGAAGGTGGCTAGCTGAAACTAATCAGCCAGCTGAAGCAGAAAAGTGTGCTTTGTGAATGAAGTACAGGGACAGCAGGGGAAAACAAAGCTGAGGGGAGTAAGGTGGTGAAATACAGCTCAAGTCAAGTCAAAGCAGGCCAGTGGGGCAAGTATGAATGGGAGTGGGGGATAGCATTGGAGAGAAGGAAAGGCACCACGGTGGTGAGCACTAGTAAAGGACTGCAGTACATACACTTTATATTTTATCCTGATCGGGTTATAGTTTAGAAGTTCCTTAGAAGGTTGTGGTAGCGTCCCGTAATGGAAGTCCTTTAGGGGTTATTTCCTAGACCGTAGTGGGAAGGGTTAATTACACATACAGCTGTAGAGAGAAGAGCAGAACAAAACAGGTAAACAAGTAAAAGAACTTACAGAGCAAGCTGAGGGAACGCAGTTAAGGAATCAGCAGCAATGAAGAAAACAGTTTGAAAATGGGGCCTGGAGTCCCAATAGGTAATATCACCTCCTGCAGAGGTCTAATTGGTGGGATGGGGGTTATGAGAGTTTATAGCACTCTATGTAGGTGTGGCTAGAGTCAAGCACAATCACTAAAAACTCTAACAGAATAAGGCTATGTACTGTTCATAGTAAGAATAAAAGGTTTTGTTGTGTAGTACTGTCAGGTAAGAAATAACTTAAAACAGGTTGGGTAAGAAATATCTTAACACAGGCTAGAGTCCAGCATGTAATAGACATACGTTTTTGAAACTAACAGGCAGTCTATTAAGAAATGGGAGAAATGGGGATGGGGGAGTCCTTGCTGTCAAGCTACTTTACAGCATGCCAACTTGCTAGAGAGTACAGTAGATAATGCCTTAAATAAGTATATTGTAAAATGTAAAAACTAAGCCAACATACTTTGCAGATAAGGAGATACTGCAAGGTAAGAGAACAGAGCTGTGTGATGAGCACATTTTGTTGCAACCGTTTAATGCAGCATGCAGGACTTTTAACAGTTTGCTGTCAGTATGAAGATGAAAAAGACAAACTTGACTGATAGCTGAGGAGACAAAAAATAATAAAAATTGTTACCAAATATGGGGTTTAGCACACAAAAGATAGATGGAGGTATTTTAGAGAGGACAGAAAGAGAAACTCAAACAATATAAACACAAACTGTTAAGACTACCACATCTGCATTCACTCTAGCACAGTAGTACAAATGCAATGCTACACAAAATTTAGCTTTAAAACGCTGCTACAGTTAATAAATATACATAGAAAAAAGTTAATACAGATGTGTAATCAGGGCGAAAAATTATACATTCCTCTGAACATAGCAGAACACACAGTCACAGCCAGACAGCAGGCTATACACATGCTGCAGTGAGCATTATATAACTACAGCATATTTGAAATGTATGACAAGTAAACAGTTGTTACTATAGCAGGGAAAACAGTAAGTAAACAAATACATTAACCAATGGATAAAACTCACAGCAAGATAGCTTGGTCCATAGTAAGACAGCTATAACTATTGTAGATGAACCAGGCATGAAAGTATACAGTGCAGCATTTATAAGTGACTATATATCTGCTTACATATATAACCATGTCCGTATATACCTACATAGATATATATCTGCGTACATATATATAATTTCTATATATATATATATATATATATATATATATATATATATATATGTGTATATCTACATATATAGATATCTTGTATCTGTTTATATATTAATATATTTACACACACTCATACATCTAGATGTTGGTATACATTCTCTGCACTGTTGCATGACTGGGCTGGATGTTATGTTTCTGATAACATCAGATTTCTGTATATCTGGCATGGCTTAGTGGTAAATCACTTTGTCTATGGTGTGCAGGGTCCTGAGTTCAAGACTTGCAGAGGCTGTTTATTTTGTTGCTGCGCATAACACAGGCTGTTGGATACAGAGTGATTAAGGCACTTTAAAGCAGTTGTAAGTGGGTTTGCACGTGTTTGCGTGGCAGTAAGCACTGCTAAATTCAGGTTACAGTTTCTTACACTCAGATTCTAAATTGCTTAAAGTGTGTAGGCATTGCTTACTCCTGCACAAACAAGCTTAAACCTGCTTACTGCTGCTTAAAAGTTCTTACTCCCACTTACCCCCAGGCTAATTTCTTTAAAAGAAAAGAAAAAGGGGTTGATAGGAAAGTGGTGAAAAAAGGGGCACACAGAGGGAAAGACAGTAGGAAAAATAGCCAGGGATGTGCAGAAAGGGTGTAGGGAAGGTCCATAGCTTCCAATTTCTTCTACAGCAACAGCTGTACATATACACTGAATTTGGAGCTAGATTTGGATACTCAAACCCCTAGGTGGGGGTGAGACAACAATAATTTGTTGTGATGCCAATTAGACCAGATTACATGTGTCTAGTGGACATGTGTGCGAAATGGACAGCTATGTATGGGGAGAGATTTTTTTTGTGAGAACAGATTGCCCTTTTTCTTTTTTTTCAGGTGAGAGTGGGATGTTGGGGAAGGATAGTAGGTATATTTGGGGAGGTAGGTTAACAGACAAGACAAACAAGATGCATACAGAGGCAGTATATGACGTGTGGGGTAAACACCTTGGACGGGGACGGGTGTTTGGAAGTCGCAAGCCCATGAGCCCCCAAATGGAAGCAGTGGGACTGAGGTCTCCACCCATGGGCAGTCACCACTGCACCTTCACGGCCCCAAAGGTGGCTGTGCTGGGGGCTGGGTAGGAGGGGCAGGCTCACCCTTTAATTGCACCACACGGCCCTCAAGCTGGTGTAGTTGGTCTCGAACCTCCTTGTTGAGCTCCCTACACACCACGGCCAGAACTTGATGGTGGGTAACAGGTACCTCTCATCCCCCGCTTCCAGGGGGGCCGAGCCCCCCCTGGAAGCGGGAGAGGAAAGGGGGCAAGCCCCATCCCCTATGGCGGTTCCACCCGAAGGTGGTGCAGGGCCAAAGGAGGAGGAGGTCCCAGGCTGGGCCCCAGATGTGCTGGTGCCCGGTGCCATGGCCAGCTGAGGTGGGACAGGTGGGTCCACTGGGACCATCCTTCCCATACAAGCTATGGTGTTGCAGTTTTAAGAAAAATATCAGTTAGTAATAGTCAACAGCATTCAGGATTAGTTATAACAGCATGCATAGGTATTCCCATTAACCCAAGACACCAGATTTACAACAGTTGCAGAGCGACCAGAACACATGCTTATATGGGACAACAGTGGTCATTACAACAACATGCAGGTTTCATTGATGGCAACAGGCCACCAATATGGGAGTATTTTAACACGGCACATGTATAGAACCAAATGTGAATATTTATAAACCAATAGGACATATGTCCCAACAAAAGTTTGGAGTGCACACCTACCCATTGAGATGTGTAATTAGGTTATTGTAGCACATATGGTGGGGGTGAGAGAGAGAGGTCAGTTAACAACTAAGACATCCCTGTAGTTTTCACAACTTTCTTAGTCACTGCAGTGAGCTGCCCCTTACATGTATTGTTATACTACCCAATGGCCTTACTTTGTACAATGGTATGTTTGTAGACTAGTATATGTGGACTGTGTCTTACATATAGTCTACACCTCTTACCTGTTATAGCTGTTGAGAAAATCATTGTTAACACTATCTGGCAATTTCTACACATACTCCCAGATTCCATGCTTGTAGACAAGTATATAAGTGAACTGTGCTGTACCTACAGTCTACACCTCTTACCTGTTATAGCTGTTGAGAAAATCATTGTTAACACTACCTCACAATTTCTACACATACTCCCATATTCTATACTTGTAGACAAGTATATAAGTGAACTGTGTTGTACCTACAGTCTACACGTCTTACCTGGTATAGTTGTGGAGAAAATCTTTGTTAACACGACCTGACAAATTCTACACATACTCCCAGAGTCCATGTTGATGTTATACACATACCTAACAATCTGTTATTGCACACACTCTGGTCAAGGCTTGACAGGATGCAGGTGTTAATGTGACATATTTTGAGAATTGCTGTCATACACTTTGGGTGAGATGCTACAATGACAAGTTTGTTTTCATATACATTCTCTGATTATGTACAGGTCTGACTATCAGTTATATGTCAGTAAAAGCTGCCTACATTTCTTGGATCATCACACTGATGTATCAGGGGAACAGGTTACTGGGCAGCAGATTTGGACCATTTATCTGGACATGCTGGGCAGATCAGAACAGTTGAGGGGTATGACTATGCATACAGCTTACTACCTGAACATTCTGCCACAGTCTGTACAGTTGATGGTTATAATTATGCTTACAGCTTACTATCTGAACATTCTAGCAAATTCTGTACAGTTGGGTCTAGTTATGCATACAGCTTTCTATCTGAACATTCTCACAAACTCTGTAAAGTTGTGGGGTATGATTATGCATACAACTTACTACCACTCCTGGGATTCAAACCCCTGCTGTGTGTGGTAAAAATATTAGAGTTAACATCACAGTATACTGTGCTATCAGGGAACTGGTGTGAAGCATTCCAATGTTTCCTAAGTCTCCCTCAGTTGTATAATATGACTGACCTCTTGGGACTTCCAACATTATTATACTGAGCTTCCTACACATTTTATCTGCGTTCAGCAGTATGGGTAACACTGCTTAATACAACAGTACTATTTATAGAATGGAACACTGCAACAACATATGAAAGCCAAATGTACACAAGCACTCCAGGGATTATATTTATATTCACAAGACATTACACCTTTATTTACACACAACCTATATAACAGTCTTCCTGAAATATTGTCTAGTTTATTCAGTACATCCCATACACAATACATTTTTATACTGGTACAACACTTTCTAGAAATATTATATTGATTTGTTATGACAGTACATGCAAGAATATTACTAACCTGCCTCACAACGCAGCCTTTGCAACCTAGCAACTTGCTGGTTCGCAGCCTGCTCATCTGCAGCTGTCAGGGAAATACAGTGATATTTAGCCATTACCTATCCATAGTATACACAAGCTAGGCAATCACAAATCTATGTAGTAGAATGAGTACTTAGTACTGGGGCATCAGCCATCTGCCTTGATTTTTGGATCCACTGCTCCAAGAGATCCCCCCACCACTGCTTCAGGTCAGCATGGTGATGCCTGACCTGCTCACCAGTCCGGGGGATACCAGTGGCACTGGTGAGGTCATGGGCGAGACTGTCCCAGGCCTCCACTTTATACTCAAAGCCCTGGTACTGGCCCTGCAGTAGTCTCTGCTCATGGTGTTTTACCAGGAGCCATACCATGAATCTGGATTCCTGGATGCCCCAGCACTGCGCTCGAAATCAAGTGCCTTCCCCAACTACTGCCATTCTGCCTACAGTAGGGAGCTGCAACCAGTTATGGGAAGTATTTGTGCCTGTGGGGTTTAAATATGCCCGATTTCCCACATTTTTCCGTGATTGAATGGTTTTGAAAAGGCTAAGCTATGGGCACACCTGCTTACCTAATATTGGCATTGCTTAAAGGGGTATACCACTGGGCAGATTGAGTTAGCCAGCCTACACATTGCGTACACCAACTAAGCTGAGCTGTGCAATGCTTACCATTGTTTCATATTTAATTTGCATTATATTTTCCTTTTGGTATTGGTTTATTATTCATTACATGTTATATATGTGTCTGGTATCCGTGATTCATGTGTACGTACACTGTATGGGGTCCTGGGGATGTCAATACTTTATTACAAGAACACCTCACGTCTGGTCTTCCTGCAGTACTCCAGTTCACATATTTAAGTTATGTAGCGGGTTATACAACATCACACTGTACATAGATTTCTTTCACATGTTCAGTTCGATTTTCCTATGGTAAGGATTTGTTTGTTGAAACCTCAATCTTATGTACTGTTATGATGGCTTAGTGGTTAACTACTGTGACTGTAGTGTACAGTGTCCTGGGTTCAAAGCTTCCAGAGGCTGTTTATTTTGTTGCTGGGCAGAACACGGGCCGTTGGATACAGAGTGATTAAGGCACTTTAAAGCAGTTGTAAGTGGGTTTGCGGGTTTGCATGATGGTAAGCACTGCTAACCTTCTGTTACATCTGCTTACACAGTGTTAGCTTTAGAATTGCTTAACCAGTGTGGGCATTGCTTACCGCCACGCAAATGGGCTTAAGCCCACTTACTAGTGCTTAAATATACTTACTACTGCTTATTTGTGCTTAAACCTGCTTACTAGTGCCTTATTCATTATGACAGTGACACTTCACACGTGCATTTCCTGCAGTACTCCAGTTCATAAATATATGTTATTTAGTGGGTTTTGCAACAAAAATATTGGTCATAACATGCTTTGCCATGGAAATGGAATGTGCTGTAGTGGAACTCGAACCAGGAATACCTGCTCGTAATGTGAATGCTCTGCCCACTACACGATTGCTATGCTGCTTCATTTGCATATATCTTCCTTGTTATCCTCTTCAGCGTTTTAAGCTGCTTTAACCGTAGCTAAGCAATGGGTGCACCCGCGCACCTACGGTTAGCTTTAATCGGATATTTAAAAAAAAAAAAAAAACGGATTTCTCCATTTTATTTTTATGTACTGTTGCTGTTATACACATAGGGGACTGTTGGTGGGGATATGTGGATACCTATGAGCAGTCTCGCTCATTCCTTACCACTTTCTCCTGTTCTACATTGCAGGAGCATGTTTATTCTATGAGCTCTGATCTCAGACATGCCCCCTGCACTCGTATACACTCCGTGTGAGCCTAGGAGCTCGGGCAGTGCTCCTTATTAATATGCATGGCACGCTGCCCTCCTGCTCCTAAACGGGCATTTCTGTGCAGGACTAAGCTAATCCTGCAAGGAAGTTTAGTAAATCTGGTGGATAGTTTTTTGACTGTTACTACAATTATTTTAAGGCAAGGAAATAGAAGAAAATGTATACAATACGAAGTGGCTAATGATGTTAAAAAAGTTTGACAGTTAATACTGTAAGTATGGGGTCTCAAAGATACTTACTGTATGAAGATAAGCAAAACAACAGAAGTGTATGGAGATGTAGATAGGCAAGAATATGAAAAATGACTATAGATACTTAAATAAAATAGGTTGTTATAATGTCAATGGGTTAATAAAACCAGTGAAACATTCAAATCTGTTATGTTATATAAAGAAAGCAAGACTGCATATTGTGATTTTCTGGGAAGCCCACCAAGGAAAAGAGGGAAATAAACTGATAGAAATGGATTATAGAAGTGGTATATGATGGGCCCAGAAGGTGAGGAGTACTTATACCTAATGCCATTCTCCTTCAAAACTTAAAAATAATTTTGGTGACAATACAATATCTGGGTTCCAAAGCTCCTTAAAGGCAGAACCTTTCACATTTTCACTAGTAATGCCTTCCCTGAAAAGGAGACCCTGAACCCTGGTGTTCCTCAAAGTTTTGTTACAGGTCCTCTGCGGTTTATACTTTTTCTATCAACATCTCTTTACACCTACCAAAGCAAAATATACAATCCCTTCAATGTAATCTACAAACCAAACTCTCACCCCAATGTAAATGGCTTAATTAAAACAGACTTTTAATTAACTCCACTAAAACTAATCTCATGTTATTCTCAACTCCATAGAAACCCCCTAATCTGCCAGCTTTACTTCTTAAAGATTTACAAAGAAATATAATTAATTGTGTAAAAGAACAAAATTACCCAAGACTAACTTTTAACCCTCACCTTAACATGAAAATCACAACTCACACAAACACCAACTCCAAGGTACTTTCATAACTACAGTTTGGCTCCTGGATTTCTATTTCCTAAATTAGAAGATCCTCTACCTCTGCAAAACCTGCATGCAGCCAACAACTACCAAACCCTACAAACCACTGAATTTCAAATACACACAGACCAGAAGACACATCATTATTACTGCCTTTGGTTCCCAGTAATAAACAAACTCTTCTTCTAGGTAATTATTTTGTTGGGTTACTGCCGCCACCACCCCAGAATAAAAAAACTTTGTCTTAGAAATCAAGCCAATTCACTTAGAAGGCAGTCAACATAGCATTTCATACTTTCCAGGACAATATTTAAATAAGCTATTGGTGAAAAAATATTTTCTGGAATAGGGCTCAGTATTTAGAAACGTCTCTCAAATTATGTAATTTAGAAACTTTCAAAAAACATGAAAGAATTGCTTTATCAAAAGGCCAAGTACACCTGCCTCTTTAAAACTGGTTAAGTTGGTTGTTGTTGCATTGCACCAGAGAGTCCTTTTTTGCTTGCTTTCACATTAAGAGAAATATGGTCATCCATCTTGTGGTAGAAGGTGTTTACCTGGTCTGTCTGAGCTGGAAAGCACTTCAGAAGGGCTCAAATGTAGCCTTCTTATTGGCCAGAGGGCTTAGGAGTTAGGTTTCACTTTCATTTCTGCTTCTATAATTTAGATTCACTTGCACAAAGGTGCTCGCTGCTCAAAGGTGGTTGGCAGTGCCCTGTACAGCTAAATGTACTTATAAAATTAGCACCAGGATTGTAACCTATAATTTATTAAAGCATTTGCACAGAGTTAAGCTCAGAGCAACTAACTTGTGAGTCAGATAGCACTAATACCATATCCTAGCCCTATTCATCGGTAGTCCCTATCCCTAGAGGCCACCTTAGGAGACCTTTGTGAAATCTAGTCCTTAAACCCTAATATCCCACACTACTACAGGTTGGAGCAACATGGATCTACAATTTGCAAATGTGTCCGTAGTCAGCTTGCTGGATATGGGCATCCTGAGACAATGTATCAGTTGTCTAATATACACAGACAAACGTTTAATCCTTAAAGAAACCAACACAGTATGTAAGCGATGTACATGCTATGTCATCGGAGGCAAAAATCTCACTTACAAACAAGGTTGTCATAGAACAAACACACACACACACACACACACACACACACACACACACACACACACACACACACACACACACACACACACACTACATCCACCACACATAGCATCCACCACATACATACAGACTATTTTATGCTGAGACACTAAAAGCAATCTTCCCAAACCTCAGACCTCCTACGTCTGCAAATGATAATGCCTATCCTCCGCAATCTCTAAAGCACATACCAAAAGCAGCAACAAACACTACACATAAGACTACACCCAATGGACCTCTGAAAACAAAGCCCAGAGGGCAAGCAAACAATTTACCCATGACTTTTGTCATAGAAGACTCCAATATGTGACACAATATGTGGGGATAAGCCCCACTTATCAGAATGGACAAGGAGAAGATTATGATCAGTTGTTTATCTGGAGCCAGGATCACCAAGATGCACATGCACTCAAGTCATTGACCCAGGTACCAGTAAGATGCTATCATAGTTTATGTAGGTGTAAATGACCTAAGATGCACTTCTCTGGACTGTATGAAGACAGACATTATACACTTCCCTGAATATGTCTTGCACTGAGCAGCATTCTACCCTCACCAAAGATTATGCCACAGCATGTACAATAAAGTGATTGACTTTAATAACTGGCTTAGTTTCTGGTGACAGTCCAGTGGGGTTCAGTATCTGTCAGGCTGGAAGGACATGGTCAATAGACCACAATGCTTTGCCAGACACGGCCTGTACCTGTCCCCTCCAAAGCTTCTAGACTTTGACTAAAACTTTATCCATCCCCTTTGAGCCTTTTTTAGGTAATTCCAAAGTGACAAATCTACCAATATAGCAAATAAAACCTAAAGTAACCTAAAGGTGTTACTGTTGAATGCTAGGAGCCTTAACAAGAAGCTCCACACCCTACAACATCTCCTCACTCTGGAAAATGTAAACATCTGTTCCATTACCAAAACATAGTTTAAAGCCAGAGAAAGTACCCCAGCAGTGCAAGGCTACAGTGCCTTCCACACATTTAGGCCATCAGCCACACAGGCAGGGACTAAAGGTGGAGGGGGGTCTTGATCTATACTAGCAGCAAATGTACCTCTTATTTGGTCAAATAGGATGATGCTCTGAAGTTTATCCACATACAAATCACACTAGAATACCTAGAGTAGTTAGGAGTAAAATTCAGCAAACAGAAATGGATTCAGGCAACAGCTGCAACCATATGAAAATAACATCTTATTTCTAGCAGCACTTCTTACTTAAAAAAAAAAAAAAAAAAAAAAACAGGCTTACAAATTTCCACATAATGAAGGATTTTATTAAAATGCTTAGCACTTTCATCTAGAAACAGACATTATCAGATCAAACAATCTACGACAAGTTACAGCAGTTCAATTTATATATACATTCTGATGGATGGCCTGATGTGCTCATCTGGGATTTGCTAGAGGTAACAGGCTCTTTTGCAGGGAATAGGTGGCTGGAGTGAAGCTTGATGTAAATAAGAGCTGTAAGTGACCAATAATAAATTATCATAATTATTAATAAAAGGGCCACAGTGTATCACAATTGCAGTTTTAAACTATTCATTTACAGTCACAATGTTTTAGTAAAGCACTATTAAATATATGTCCAATGTACAAATACCCAGACATGCACATTCAAATGCATTTTTTACACATAAACAAATACACATATAGATATTTCTATACGCATCTAAAATGTCACTCACTATACAGGGGAATCAAAGAACAGAATATTCCTGTGCTCTTTGCAATCAGCTACATGATATAACAGATGCCAGAATGCAACTGCAGCACTTTTTCCAGAATATCAATTGCTATGGACAAGATGAGGCATCTCTCTGCTGCAAATGGCTGAAGTGCCTGACTTATGTAAAACCATTGTTGGCATACAATCCTTAATAGTATGGTGAGGTTATGGGTTAATATGTGAAGGTAATTCAAAAAGCAAAAAGGCACAGCCAGCACTCACTATAATTTCTGCATAAATTAATTTATTATTCAAACATGATCATTATTTATCCTGTATTAACAGAATAAAAAACAGACCGGTTTCAGCAACAAATGCCTTGCTCAGTGAATTAATGAAGCAATAACATAACACACCTTTAAATATCCTAACAATCCAAATAAACAGTGCCCATTGTATAACTACAAATTCTCATTCAAACCAGGTGGAAATAATCCTCCTAGTCTAATAATCCATGATTTTTATTTTTTATCTAAAATACATTGCCATCCTGCTGTTGCTCATAATGTTATCTATTATAACAAATGTAAATTTAACAGTGAAATGTTTGATAGTATGCTTATACAATGCATTGGGCGCGCATTTATTTCTTATATCACTCGTGTTCAGAAATACAGGTTTTAAAAGGGCAGGGTGTTTGGCCAATATAAAACTCTGAACATATGCATGTTGCAAGATAAATTATCCAGTCAGAAGTACAATTGCCATAAACAAAAATTTAGAAGTGTTCTGCATGGAAAATTCTTTAGTCCTGCCAACATGCTTGCATTGAGAACAGTGTCCAGAAGCCTGACGGCCTGTGAGAATCCCACCACTTACAATACTCTGTTTTTCATGCATCTGATTACATTTATTTTTATAATGATTGAATATATTACCCAAGGATAGCCCTCTATGATAAGAAAAAGTGATTTAGTTCATAATATTTCCTGTAAAGAGTTATCCAATAAAAGAGTGTCCCAATGTCTCTGTACTATATTTCTAAATAAAGGAGTATTTTGTCCAAAGCTTGTCAAAAACCTGAAAATTTGTTGTGAAACTACATTAGATTTGTAACTTAATAAAGAGGACCTATCTAAATGTTTAACAGTGCTGCAAACTTGCAGAACATCCTTTTTATAATATCCCCCTTTCACAAATATCTGAATTAGGTCTACCTGTTGTTGATCATATTCTTCATTTGATGAATAAATTCTCCAAATCCGCATAAACTGAGATTTAAGAATGTTATGTATGATGTGTCGTGGATGACAACTACTGGCATGTAACAAAGTATTGAACTGGGGATGTTTTCAAAAAACACTACTTTCTAAGGTACCCTCATCATTTTTCTTAATATTCACATCAAAGAAAATAATATGTATAAGATGATGTTGAACAGTAAATTCTATGCCCATTTATTTTTATTCAGGTACTCAATAAGTTCAGACAAATATTTAATGTCTGACCTCAAGACCATCCAACAATCATTGAAATATCTCCACCATATATTAATGGCATCCAAAAATAAATTATGACTAACATCATATTTGATTTGTTCCTCAAGATGGCCCATAAAAAGATCAGCAAAAATGGGCGCAAAAGAGGCACCTATTGCTGTTCCCTTAAGCTGTAGATGACAATCACCATCAAAGTAGAAAACATTTTTGGTGAGAATATGTTCAGTCAAACATAGTAAAAAGGTATTAAAACCAGGACAATATAAAGGGGTATGCGGTTCAGCCAATAATCAAGTGCCATAAGGCCAGCCCAGTGTGGTATATTAGTATATAAAGGTGACACATCAAAAGTGCACATATACCAGTCTGGTTCTAATTGCATATCTTGTATGATGTTAAGAAACTGGGTGATGTCTTGGATCCTTGAACATACCCCCTTTAACAATGGTTGTAAAATATCTAGTAAGAAATTCCGATAGGGGTTCCATTAAGGAACATTTTCATGACACTGTTGGCCTTCCCGATGGATTGTTAAAAACTTTATGAATTTTGGGTAACGTAAAAATATTGTTGAACTGGGTCAGGAACAGTAAAATGGAAAGCTACTTCCATATTAATAATACCCTCTTCAACAGTCAGTTGTAAAAACTTATCTGTATTGGCCTTACATTTTGCAGTGGGGTCCAGTATCATCATTTGATAAAAAATGATGGTTAGAAAGTTGTTTATGGGCCTCTCCCAAAAATATAGCCCAGTCCCATACAACAACGGCTTCACCCTTATCAGCTGCATTGATTACTATGTTCTTATTCTTCTTAAGATTTCTTAAGGCTTCTTGTTGAGTTTTGGATAGATTGCTCTTAATGATCTCATCCTGTGAATAAAAGTTAAACTGTAGATCTTTGAGTACCTGTTGTTGAAAAATAGCAATATATTTATTGGTTGGAGACACAAAATTAGATTTCCTAAATCTAAATATGCTCTTTTCAGAGTCCGTGGATATGTCAGTATTGTAAAAAAACAATCTGATATTTATGTTTCTGCAAAAATAAATTACATCCTAAGCAAAAACATCCTCAGAAACAAAATAGGTTGGTACAAAATTAAGCCTTTATTCAATAAATTCACCTCAGTCTCTATTAATTTTACTGAGGAAATATTGTGCACATCAACATTAAAATCTAAGTGGGAGTTAATAGATGTAACAAAGTTAGAGTACGTGCTTCTCTTGTACTTACAGCCAGCCCATCTTCTGACCCCAAAAGGTTATCAGTATTCCTTTTCTTTGATACAGGAGAAACTTGTGCATTCTCAAAAATCAGTGTCTACCGCTGAAGAAGATTCATCTCCTCAGGTTTCAGTTTAGTTAATATTTCTTCTGAGTATAGACTTTTCCTCTTTCTTTTAGCCTGTGTATATGTAGAATCATTATTAATAAATTTTACATTTGTTTGTTTACTGAATGGCTTGCCATCAGAATAATCCCTTAAATCCCTAATAAACTTCTTAATTTTGTATTTCCTAAGTTCCTTTTCAGGTTCCATTAAATCTTTAGTTAATTTCTGAAAAGACTCCTTGTATGTATCATGCTTTTCAAATATCTTAACTTCATCACACATTTTAGAAATTTTAACAAATGACTTAGTGATGTTACGTTCATAAAAGCAGTCAAAAATAATAACAAAAGACATTGATGCTACAAGCTGTGGTTCCCCCCATTCCCGTAATAGGGTTTCATCACCCTGTTTAATAAGGGGCTCAAGGTGTATACGCAGGCCTCAGCTTTATAGGCCTTGAATAATTTAAGATGCCATACATTGGTTTGTAGATCTTTCATAGCAGTAGTTAACTTAGAAAATGCCTTTCTGCATGAAGCATTTGTATCTTTATCTTTTATATTTATATTTATCCCCTTATTTCATGTTTGAATAAAGGCCTGAATATCATCTTTGTCCCATGACAAACCATTCATTAGCTCTGACAAATCCATATCACTTATATATAAACAAAATCTTAGCAACTATAAAGACAATGTGTGATAACAGATCGCAATACAAAGTAGTCCTTTATAAAGAAGTCAGATTATAAAATAACTCCCTAAAGATACTAAAAATGTCTAGAATATATGGAACCTATCACAAAATTGTACAACCTACACAGTAATAAAATGGGGTAATTTAAATTAACTCCCCTACATTTCAAACTGTGTTCCTAATATATTCCAAATCAAACATTACATTGCATATTTCTGATAATGATAGATTTTAAATAATAGTTGAAAATTAACATCTTATATCACTGCCATATGATGAGCACTGCACAAAAAATACAGAGTGAAAACCATCAATGACATATGCTAAAAAAAGACAATTCAAATCAATAGTGTCACCATATGATTCAACATTTCTCCCCAAAACAATGTCAAATAAATCAAGTCTGATTGTTTATCAGCTGTACCAAAAGACAAAATAATTTCGATGTATCACATAGTTTCCTGAGATACCCATGATCTTTTATAATGAAGTCATCTCAAAAATAAACCATGGCCAGGTTACATACAGCCCAGACAATAATAAATGGACTCACCGATTAATATGACATTCTACCCAAACACTTGACCAATAAATCCATAAGGTTGTTCACCAGCTGTATCAAAACACCAAGTAATTTAAATGAGTAACTCAGTCCCACTATATATCTGTAATCTTTTGTTGTAAAAACGAGATGAATATAATGTGTACAAGTGACATAACCACATAATATCTTCTTTCTCAAATTATTACAATCATCCAAAAGAGCATTCCCTTCTGATTTCAAATTTGTCTTGCTTTGTTGTCATCCATTGACACTCTTTGCAGTAACCATCCCCAGACATGATTTTTACTAACATTTTATTTTACATATTTGGTAAGCAGTCAAGCCCAATGAACCTAAGTGTCCCCTTTTCATGGGAGACCTGGCAGTACTGTCTTGTCAAATGGCTTGCGTAGAGTCATGCATTGCCAAATGGAGGTGGAAGAAATGCAACCCTGCACTCTTGACTACAGGTGGAAGCTTATTAACTTAAATTTTGCAATATTTCTGTGTGTCTGCTTTCAGTGCTGAGCAATAAATACCTGTTCATTCATAATTACCGATGCATTTCTTTTTGTTAAGAGGAATTGCTCAACTTATACACATCCCATTTTCAGAATAGTCCAGGGAGAAATATCAAAGAAAATCACAACAGAGAATATTCAGATCACACAGCATGCACTGCATATCTACATATTTAATTCCAAGATGTAAAACTGCAAACATTTTTATTTATTTTATTTGTCTTTGTTGACTGGGAAAAGTCCGACTGGTTAAACTCCATTTTCAGCGGAAGCCCTAGAAGAAATATATATGCATGAGAAAACAGCATATAAATCTTAACAATTAACACAAAATAAAGTGATTTGTAATACAAAGTGACAAGGCTGACAACACTGCCTAGTGATACACGCACACATACACACACACACACACACACACACACACACACACACACACACACACACACACACACACTACAACTTATTGAATGGGAAAAAAGCCAGTGCATTTTATTGAAAATCAGCTGTTCAACACCATCAGCTTTTCTTCTGTATAAGATCATAGTACAGTGGGGATCCAGGAATCAGCCTTTTCACCATTGCAGTGTGATCTTGGAATTGGTATATACAATTAACAGGGGATATGGAGGTGCAGCTCCCCACGTGGGTGGTTCAGGGTGTCTTGGTCCCTGCAAAAGCAATATTTTATATGTCATTTCATTAGGCAGTTTTCAGTTGCATTTTGATATGTTGATTTTTTTAATATATATATATATATATATATATATATATATATATATATATATATATATATATATGAAAGTATATTAGATGACAGAAATCCCTGACAAAATGGCAAACAAGTCAAATTTAATAACTTAAAAACTCTCATGTCCCCCTCACCTCTGATACTTAAATACACCAACTCTAACATCACATAACAAAGGGAAAAGTAGGAAAATCTACTACTCAGGAAAGTATGATCTCACTCCATCTCCTGTACAAAAAATAGTTGTTTGTCCATCCTGTCATTCAGTCGGAAATTCTGTCAATCAAATTACCAACATTCATCTTATACACATGTACATGTGCACATAATATATTGTTTACTCAGCAAATCGGAGACCTAAGTAGAATAGCTCTTAGGTATCTGTCAAACAGTGTAAATTCTAGATTTACAGTGTATTGAATTCTTTATAATAAATGCTGTTCTTACCAATTCACCTGTCTCACTGCCAGTGTGATTATTTTCCAGTTATGTATTCATCCAGAATGTAAAATAAGGCATGTATCAGATACTCCCCCAAACCAACACATCCATAATTACTGCAAAACATTAGGGCAGATCAGCAGAAGAGAAGGCAGAAAACATACCCTTAACACTTTTTCTACTGTAAAACAATCTTGCTAGCAGAGTGCTTGCACTTCATATTCAAAAGTGACTTTCACAGGGGTTCCTTCAGGTTGGTGTACATTTCTGTGGGCAGAGATGAGCTGGGTGTACGTTAAAAGATGGGGAAGTTCTAACAATTTTAGTTGGTGTAGGGCAGAACAGTGGTGGGATCTGTATGGGGAATTGATGACAAATTTTGATATTTTGTTGTAACAGGAGCTGAGTTTATAAAGGTCTGTTTTGCTTAGGTTAGTGAATATGGGGGAAGCATAGAGTAGTGTTGGACAGAAGATGAGTTATAGCCATGTCTTGTCTGATTTTATTAGTAAGAAAAGGCTTGACTCAATACAGGAGCCTAGTTTGATGTGAGTCTTTTTAATGGACTGAGGTAGGTGTAGATCAAATTTCATTTTATTGTCGATTATTACACCTAGCAATTTTGTTTGGGAGATGGCTGATATACTGGTGGTGTTGGTGGAGTGTTTCTGAAATGTTGTAGGGGTATTGGGTGTTTTGGTGGGGTGGAAGAGCATCAGTTTGGTTTGGGATGGGTTCAGTATATGTTTAGCTTCTGCTAGCCAGGTTTCTACTTCGGAGAAGGACTGTTGAGTACTGATTTCTAATTGTTTTAGAGAAGATGCAGCACAGATAAGGGTCGAGTCATCTGTGTATTGGATGACTGAGGCATTGGCTAGTGAAGATGGAAAAGAGCAGGAGACCTAGTATGGAACCTTGAGGAGCACCTGTGTTGACAGGAAGTACAGTATAGAGCTCCTGTTGCCATTTGACTGCTTGCTGTCGGCAGGTAAGGTAGCTGTGGAACCATGATTGGGAAGAGTGGCTGAGATTCAGGTTGGCAAGCTCAGTGAGCAGTTTCTGGTGGGAAACTATATCAAAGCCCTTACAGAGGTCTAAGAAGATAGATGAAACAAATGTACCTTGGTTTCTTAGTTGGTTTACAGTGTCAGTGAAGCTAAGTGCAGTTGTGATGCTGTGATGTGGGCGAAACAAATATTGCGTGTGAGATAAGAGACTGTTGGTTAGTAGGTGGTTTAAAAGCTGGGTGTGAATATTTTTTTCTAGTATTTTGGAGAGGGGTGGTTGAATGGCAATGGGTCTATAACTGGAAGTTCAGTGTTGTTGTCCTTTTGTGCAAGGGAATGATGTATGATATTTTCCAGTTTAGCGGACTGTAATTTTCAAAGGTAGAGTGATTAATCAAGATTGAGACTGAGAAGGCGATGGCATCTGCTGCTATCTTTAGAAATTTTGAAGGTAGGCTGTCTGCTGCTAGGGTAGTGGGTCTGAGTTTTTTAAGTAGTTTTTTGATGGTATGGTTTGGTATAAAGGCAAAGTTGTTACTGGCTGGATTATTTGAGGTTGGAATAGTTGGTGGTGTATTTTGATGAGATTGGATTAGGGACTGAATTGTGTTTGTAAAGAAGGCGTTGAATCGAGAGGCTATGCTTTCATTTGAGGGAGCTGTGTTAAGTTTGGGGATAGTGCTATTACCTGGTTGATGTAGTTTTTTTACGGTTGACCAAAATTTTTAGGATTGTTATGTTTAAGTTGTTGGGCAACTGTATAATGAGTTTTTTTTAATCAGATTTTATTTGAGACTTAGCTTTGTTTCTAAGTTGTTTGCTGAGTTGTAGGTTTTCATGTTTTTTTGTTACTTTTCCAGTGTAACCAGGCGGTTTCCCTTGGTTTAAGTAGAATTTTGGTGTGATTTGTGAGCCATAGTGTGCAGTGATTTCTTAGTCAAGCAAATCTACAGGGGGGTATTTAGGATGTTAAGAAAGGTGGTGTTAAAGTACTGTATGGCAGCATCTAGGGAAAGGATTTTGAGGGGTGCCCAGTTACATTGATGTAAAAGGGAAATAAATGTTTGGGTATTGAATCTCTTTTTGTTAGGGATTAGTTGAACACATGGTTTCCTTGCTGGGCTAGTGTTGTGTCTAAGGAGGTATGTAGGTAGGTGATTTGGGAGGCAACCAGCTTGGTAGGTAGCTGATGGTTTATTAGTAAGGATCCAGCCTAGAAAAGGTTGTCTATTGGATCATGTAGAGCAATTGTGGAAGCTAGAGGTGATGGAGATGAAGTGCCAGAGATGGGTGGTAGAATGCACACTGTGGGACAGGTGAAGAAATGAGGACATAAGAGCAGAAGTCAAAGTACTTCCAATTTCAGAAAAGGTCAAAGTGAACAGATTACAGTGGTTTGAGCACATGTGCAAAAAAGTAGAAGACAAGATGGTGAAGAAAATTTGAGACAGACAGGAAGAATGCAAGATGAAACAAGGGTGATCAGCAAAAAGGTGTGAGAGAAGATCTGCAACAATCAGGCATGAGTGCTGAAGAAGGCAGGAGAGGGCATTGAATAGAAAGACAGAGATGGTGAAAGTTGACATGACTCCCAATCTCCATATAGAAAGTGGGAAAAAGGGGGTTGATTATGATGATGCTAATAATTATGATGAAGAAAAGTCCTCTTACTCTATTCTCCCCTGATTTAGCACCCCTGACCCTCATGAATGGGGACAAATGTAAAAGTCCCAAAATTTCATTCTTGACCCATCTCTTGGTTATTCATATGCAAAGTATAAGTGCTAAAATTACTATGGTAATGTAAGGCTAAGCTTTGTAAAATCCTCACAGATCAATATCCTAGTAAGTACCCATGAACCTACAAATCAATTAAAGAACAACAGTGAGATTCTGTTATTAAATGCTCAACTTCTCTGTCTTTCCCCCCTATTTACTGTCCCTGCTATGAATAAACAACAATACAACATTTAAAATAGTTTAAATTGACTGTTTCTCTCTACTACAACAGTACCTTACTGTACTGTGGTGGTTTCACTTTCAAAAAACTTTTGTCCCACACTGGGAAAGCTTACTGTAGTCTCCAATTCACTGATGTCATCAAGGCCACTGAATACAGGTAGTTTTCTGGCCATTTCCCTCCCCAAACTGACATCACCACTACCATCCTAAAAACCCAACCATGCTGTGATGTCACAGTTCCCTGACCTTCCCCTACCCATACAGAAAGTAAAGGCTGGAACAAGGAAACAGTACATGAGTCAGGTTTCCTGCTGTGAGCTGTCAATCATAGCAGGTAACAGCTCAAATTACCGTTAGCACTTTGACAGCTAGGGCAGTTAGGTGTGAAGGGAGATGGGAGATGAGTCAAAGTAGTATTTCATGGTTCATTCATGATTCACAGAAGACTGCAAATTAGCCATTCTAAAAAGAAGCAGCAGTAAAAAGCACTTTGAAAGTCTGTTCTATGGCATTTGCACCATTTGTGTTTTAAGTAGTCATTGAACAGCAAGAAATGTTACTTAAAACTAACTGACTGAAAGACAGCAGTGTATGCATGTAAAATCAATGCAGTGACAGGAGCTCTAGGAAGAAAGAGGACTGCATGATGTATGTTTTTACAGACAAGCACTGCATTGTGGGATACCTAGAGGTAGACTAAACAATCAGAATTACTTCAAGATGCCAGACCCCATGTGGTTAGACTCAGAAATTATGTATAAAATATTTAAAAATGTGTAAATAGTCCCAGAGTGGTGTTAAAATGTAGGAAACACCAAACCATGATGAAATGAACATGTTTTTGAGTCTGTGGGTGCAGTTTTCCTTTAAAGGAAACTCTGAGTTAAAACTAAAAAACTATTTACTATATATATGTTTCACTCTATCTCTGTTTTCTGAGTTATTCTAACATCTCAAAACCATTCTGACTGCTTCTTATATGTTTTTTGCAAAATGGCTGTCAATGGGCTTGACATATCAATGTGATCTTAGTTTTCTTCATTTCTTTCTCTTTCCTATAACCCATTTCAAGTCTGCTTTATATGAGTCATGCTAGGCATAAGGAAGTAGTATCAGTCATTGTCATCTTACATACTGTCTGTAATATGACTGCTTCTTTTATTTCTTGAAAGGCCCTCATTTGCGTATGTCTCAGGTCTTGATTTATAGTATACTAAGGAATTATACAGCTGCTACCAAAACAGTTGCTAAATTGTAGGCCTTTGTTCAAAGTATCTTTCTGTAGTCCAAGATGAATTGGCAGCCCCTCCCCCTACACTTTGATAAATATGCTGATAACTTTACAACAAAAAATTGTTTTTGAATTTTCTCTAAATGTTACAGACAACTTTGATGCTGCATTCAACTCATCTTAAAATGTAAAGTAGTATAAACAACAAACATTTAACATTTAAAGCTTAGCTTAGCATTTTATTACTGTGATGCTGTTTATATAAATTTGTCAAAAGAGGTGACAACTGCATTTGATCCATTGACTGATCTAATTACGTTGTTTTGCTATGAAAGGCATGGCTACTGTGACAAAGGGAGATACCACCAGCCCATCTAGCTGGAATTTTGTAAATAATTATATGCCACTGGTGAATATTGAAATGATTTGTGTAAGATGCTTGTGTTACAAATGTACTAAAACTATATGTCATGTGTATAACTGTTTTGTAAAGACGTGTGTTAAAAAATGTATTTTATAAACTGCTTGTGCTTAAAATGTAACCACAGTGTGCGCTACTGGAAAAGAACTGAAATGCATATGCACTATTGTGACTGTTTAAATGTATATATTTTAACAGTGGAAACTAGAATACAGGAGGTTAACTTCAGAAAAATAACTAAAATTAAGTTGCTTTATGGCTACGTCATAAAAATTGTATCTTTCAGTTTCAATGCAGCTAGGAGACACAATGGAGCTTTCTGTATTGTCTCTAGGGTGAAATAATTACTAGTCTTGAAATGTGAAGGAATGTAATTGTTTTATGACTTCCAGCATCTGCCAAATATCTGAGGTCTATGTATTTTCACAGGTAGATGCTAAATACTGTCAGATTCCAGCAATGGGAGTTTCACCTTGGATAGAGTCAGATGACAAGAAATTATGTCATTCTGCAAACTATCCCAGCAGTAATATTTGAGATATTAATTTGAGAACTCTCTTAGAGAGACAGTGCATTCTGTATTCTGCCTCGGACCAGACAATAACAGGAACCATTCACCACACATCTGCCTTGCTCTGATGAAGTACATTTCTAGGGTAAAGTAATCCTCTTAGATATAGTCAGGAATATAGCAAAGCTTAGTTTAGATATTTTTTCTTTATTTATTTGAGACTGTCCTGCAATGTGGTTTTAAATATTTCCTGTGATTTTGAACTCTAATGTTACTGTGAATATATACTATTTCCTTGTTCTTTTATTATTTATTATTAAATATATTTAAACCTTTCATTGTGGCTGATCTGTCTAGAGATATTTAAGTTTTCAGAGTACTTGCATATTTATTTGGTGACACTGTGTGGGCCACTCCTAATAGCCTTGCTCTTGGTCAAACTATCATTTGTATTAATATTAATATTACACAGTAAGATTTGACACCCTTTGTTAAGGGCCTTAAAGTAGCTAAGGAGTTGGCTGGTGGCAGTAATAACTACCTTATAGTCTAGGCAAAAGGGGACATAGCTAGTAAACCTGTGCAAGCCTACGTGTGTGTGTGTGTGTGTGTGTGTGTGTGTGTGTGTGTGTGTGTGTGTGTGTGTGTGTGTGTGTGTGTGTAAATCAAACCTCAAAGAGTGTGTGTGTGAGGTCTTGGCATGGCCACATAGCTGAGATCTCAACTCTATAGCTGTGCCAGTAGGGAGTCTTACTGGGGATCTAGAGAAAGAGGGAGAAACCAGCCTCGGACTGACTGCGGCCTCTGTGGCCTCTGTGTGCTATCAAGGGAAATTGCACCTGATGTAGAGAGCTGCATCTAGAACTACTGCGTGTGTACCTGTCATCTTCTCAGTGTATGTCTCCCAGTAGTTTCAGTGGTGAGGATTGAGGCTCCTTGATTACTGGTCCAGTGGTGGAGCATCACAGCTACATTGGAAGCAGCTGTGAATCAGTATAAGTTCTCTTCCTCTTTGCAATAAAGACAATGGAAAACAGTTTAACACTTCTCTGTGTTGTTTACAGTAGTCTGAGCTCCTAACTACAATTTTTTCTGAGTCTGTTGTATGTCATGCAAGTGTAGACAAATTCCTCTGCAACTTATGTGAGAAGTTAAGCTTAAAAAAGTGGGTGGTCTTTCCTTTCCTTTGATACCAAAGTGAGGAAATGAAAGTTTTCTAAAGTACAAGCAGTTTTCAGGTACCTGCACAGTACTGGAATGCTATTGTAGCGAGAAAAGCATCCTTAGAGTTGAGTTAAACTGTAGGAGAAAGTGGAGTTTTCCTTTAAATATTATTTATTTGCATTTGTTTACAGGGATAATCCACAGGGCCAAAGAGCCCATTTTCAGTGGAGGCCTGGGGAGAAAAGCTCCACAGGTAACAAGAAGCAAAAAACATACCATAGATAGATAACAAGTGAATGACAAAAAGCAAATACATTTGGCATGAGTACATTACAGGTTTATATACAGTAATAGTATGACATGGAGTAAATATAATTCCAATAAGTTTATTACAGGGCTATATGCGGCCAAATGAAGCATTTGAAATAGAGTTGATAAACTGACATGATTCAGTACACTGCATAAAATTTCTAACAGGTGAATTGAATTGCAAAATGACACATGATTCCACATTGCTTAAATAAATAAAGAGAAATTCTAACAGCAGATAACAGAGACTTGCACTTGGCATTACTATAGGTAATTTAGACAGCATAAAGTAGCAAGACATTACACCTCAAAATATAAGTTGGTGCTTCTAATTAGCATACACATTACACCTCAAAGTATTAAGTTGATGTTTCTAATTAACACACATATTACACCTCGAAGTATTAAGTTGGTGTTTCACTTTTCTCATTCTAATGCCAACTGCATTTTATCCTAGTAAATATCTATGAAGCTATGAATCTATAAATCGGTTAAATATTAGGTTGGTATTTCTCTTTTCCCAAAATAATGCCAGCTGCAATAATTCTTCTTCTTATTATTATATCTTCCCTTCACGCCCTAGTTACATATAACATATTACTCATACAGTTAATTTAAAAACAAAGCATCTTAATTTGGTCATACTCAATATATAAACTGATGTTATCATTCATCCTTTTTTTTCTTTCTTTTTGTTTTTTATATCAAACCACCACCCATCAAAAAAGAAAGGAATTTTTGCATTTTCATCAGACTGGCTCACTAGCAAAGTCTATGAGCTACTGAGAACATGTTATCCTGCCTTCAAGTCTGAAGATAAAAATGCCCTAAAAGTTGCCAAGGCCAAACTGAACAAGAGAGTAAGAGCAGCAAAACATGCTCATGGGCTAAAAATGTAAAAACACTTTGCAGATCAAAAAGACCCTAGGCAGCTGTTGAAGGTCATCCAGTGCATTACTGATTGCAAACCTCCGTCAACACAATGTGTAGATAACATGGTCTTTAGACAAATTTAACACCTTCTTCAGCAGATTTGAGAAGATAAACAACACCTCACCAACAAAGCTACCCATGGCCAGGGATGCAACACTGCTATGTCTCAGCCTGGAGAGAACCTAAGAAAACTCCACCCAGGTAATGCATCAGGTCCTGACATGATTCCGGGTGGTATACTCAAGGACTGTGCAGATCAACTGGCACCTGTCTTTACTGACATCTTCAACACATCTCTCAGACAGGTGAATATGCCAAGATGCTTCAAGTCTGCCATCATCATTCCTCTGCTAAAAAGTCATCCCCAGTTACATTAAATGACTACCGACCCATCACACTCACACCGGTGGTGATGAAATGCTTTGAAAGGATGGTCAAAGAGCATACATCATCTTGTCTGTCTGCAACTTTTGATCCTTTACAAATTATTTACAGACCAAATCACTCCACTGCAAACACTATATCCCTGGCACTACATCCCACCTTGATCCATATTGAAGATAAAAATTGCTACTTATGTATGCTGTTCATAGACTTCAGCTTGGCCTTTAACACTTATACCATAGCAGCTGTTGTCTAAACTAAGTCAAATGGGCATAGAAAATACACTCTGCAATTGGATCCTTGACTTTCTGACAGACAGGCCCCAAACCATTCGAGTTGGCAATAACCACTCACAATGCATCACTTTGAATACAGGGCTCCTACAAGGTGGCGTACTAAGTCCACTTCTCTTCACAATACTGACCCATGACTGCTCTGCAAAACATCCGACAAATCACATCATCAAGTTTGCCGATGATACCACCGTGATCACCCTCATCAGAAATGATGACGAGGGGGCATACAGAGAGGAAGTGAACAAACTCACCAGATGGTGCACCAACAACCTAGCACTAAATGTTGACAAAACAAAATAAATCATTTCTGACTTCAGGAGGAAGCAAAGGTCCCACGCACCCATCACCATCAGTGGTATGACAGTGGAAAGGGTAAAAAGCACCAAATTCCTAGGGGTGCACATCTCAGATTACCTAAGCTGGGCAACAAATACCTTCAGCCTTGTAAAGAGAGCCCAACAACATCTCCACTTCCTCCGGAAATTATGCAGAGCAAACCTCCCCTCCTACATCTCATGACATTCTATAGGGCCAGGATTGAAAGCATACTGACTAACAGCATCACAGTGTGGTATGAAAACCTCGCATACACAGCTCACAAGGCACTAGAGAAGGTTGTAAAGCAGGCCAGGAAAATCACATGGCATTTACTCTTGCAGATGCTATGGCAGGGTCATGAAACTGATAAGGGATAAGTATCATCTCACACATGAACTGTTCCACCTGTTATCTTCAGGGAAATTATACAGAAGCATCAGGTGTAGAACATCAAGATTCAGGAATAGTTTCTTTCCACAAGTGATCAGATTGTTGAATAACTAACCTTAACCATGTCAACACTCCCTCAGTTTGTGAGAACACCATAAGTGCAATATGATTGTCTTTACTGTCATATAATTCAATTATTCTATTTATCTAAGTTATGCAATCTGAACTAAATTATTACTTGCACAACTACGGGAACTGTGAATTATACTATGCTGCTATCCTGTCTCAAAAATGGTGGTGGGTAATTTATCTATGTGTGTATTTGGATCTAGGACACTTGCTCGAAAAAGCAAGTGTCCGAATCCATATATACCGATCACAGTTTAACAAAAGCGCTTTAATCGAAAAAGCGCTTCCGTTAAACTGTGAAAAAAAAAAACCACTAAGTAAATGTTTTTGCAGCATTTCTAACGTGGGGCTGTGCCCTCCACACCCCCTACTTAAATATTCTCACTCCAAGGTCGCACTACAGTGGAGTAAAGGAATATTCTCTTACTCGCACCACAGTGTGACTAGCACACCACTCACACATACCCGAAATTCCTGCTTCGATGAACAGAAATTTCGGGTATGTGTGAGTGCGAATTTGACTTTCGGTAAAAGTTACATTCACACAAGTGTCCGGGTCCCGTGTATTTATATCTGTATTGTCTAGTATTTCTTCAATTATATGCTTCCTTCACCCTCTTGTGAAAACTGTTTTCAATGCATATGAGCCTGAAGCAACATTTCATCCAGTGATACATTGCATTTGTTGATCTGAATGACAATAAAGTTTACTTTGACTTTGATTTCTTGGGAACGCTCTTATATGTATTTTAAAGGAAGTTGTGGCACATTTTGTAATAAATCTAGGTCTGTAAAACCAAAGCCCATCAATCTATCAGCTGT
This sequence comes from Protopterus annectens, assembly GCF_019279795.1. NCBI lineage: Eukaryota > Metazoa > Chordata > Ceratodontiformes > Protopteridae > Protopterus > Protopterus annectens. Next base: position 1,510,384,505 of record NC_056746.1, read on the forward strand.
CAGTTTGTTCAGTTTAATCTTAGAAATTTTACAAAACTCAAAGATATAATTTTCATGTCAAAGCAAAGTGTCCATACCTGTAGTATAGATGACATTATAACATTTGAGCAGTTGATGGTCGTAAATAGTGCCCTGTATTAACACCATTACTTTCAACATTACTGTTGTGTTAGTTAGAAGCAGCTGTAATGAAGGAAAATCTAAATATCAGAACTGGCAGTAAAACTAGAACAGTGTAAATAAAGTTTTTGAAGCAAAGTACTTCCTCACAGTAGATTAAAAAGAAACTTAAAAGCAAGTTCATATTTAGTTTCACTAACATATTCTGCAATAATGACAAGTATTTGCATCTAAAGTCTATACTAACGTCTGTGAAATTGTAGGTCAAATTGTTTATAGTGTGTGAAATCTATTTATGTTAACTTATACATTCTTGTCAATCTGTAATTGTATTATCATTTCTTATGATTAGGTTTCCACTACCACTCCAGACTGTTAGACTTGTCCTTTCAATATTATGCCTCTAGTTTAAAACATTCTATTGTATAAAGCTTAACTAGTCCATCTGCTTCTGATTCCTTCTCTAGGTAATACTTACATTGCAGAACAATTTCCTTCTTTATAAAAACTTTCCCTGAGTACCAATGTTTGTTTCTGAAGTAAACAGGAAACTTCCTAGCCATCAATGATGCTGTTTATAGCATCATGTCAATTAATGCCTGCCATTTTTTTTTTCTTCTTCTGGCTTTTCCTGGTTAGGGGTCGCCACAGCAGATCACCTGTCTGCTCATGATCGGCAGTGAAATTTTACAGTGTTGAGTTGCCAGCCCAGTGCCCAACATTCCACAGAAGGTGCACACATGCACGCACTCACACCTAGGGCCAATTTAGAGTGCCCAATCCACCTACAGCATGTCTTTGGGATGTGGGAGGAAACTAGAGCTCCTGGAGGAAACCCACATGACATGCAGACTCTGCACAGAAGGCACCCCAGCCGAGGATCGAACATGAGAACCTCTTGCTGTGAGGCAGCAACGCTAACTGCTGCACCACCATGGCTTCCCCAATTAATGCCTGCCATTACAATCCTTAATTCTGAAAAGCTCCTTGCGTATTCCTCGTGAGACACTGGCAGGCTACACACAGTAAAAACGCTATACTTATTGTAGCTTATGTTGATAAATATTTAAGATTATTTATTTGTAAAATTTTCACTAAATTGGTATTTGCATATATGAATATTCTAATTATTTAAAGAGACATTACCGCTAATGTCACAATTCATATAACATAGATACAATGTTAAAATAAAGCATTTAAACTTATAGAAGCTCTATTTTGAAATCATTTTTAACCAAGAAGGGTTTCTTACTGTTTCTAAGAAAACTTAAACATTTTAGTTACACCAATATATACAATACTTTGTTTTCTGCCATTCTTTTTTTAATTCATTGATCAAAGAGAGACATGCCTTCCTTTTCCCTACATTAGAGCAATAAACCTTGTCAAAATCAATAATGTTGTCTGCTCTATTTAGAGGAGGATTTGACATTGCATTTCTCAACGTTAAGTCTTTATCTAAGTTAAGTTTGGCTATGTTGGAAGTTGCTGATCAGTTTATCTTGTTAAAAGGACTACTTAAAACTCATTGTGCTATTTTCCATGTGATAACAGGATAAAAGGATTTTAGGTATCCAAAATGACAAGAAAATGAATCATGTTGTCTCCTTCACATGTCTCTGGTATACCATTTATTATTTTCTTTCTTCTTTCCTCCCTGTTTTCCATGTCATCCACTTTATCTAATAACCAGTTATTTTGTTTCAACAAAAACTCTATTTGAAAATGATCTCCCTTTCGGTCATTCTAACGTCCATGTCATTTAAAGTCTCTTCCATACTGAATATATGAATAATTTGCTGTTTAACTATGTCTTCACATAAGGTAATTTGTATTTTACAGACTTCTCTTACTGAGTCCCTTACTGAGTCCAAGTTTAAATCTTATTTAATCATTTTTCTGAAGAGGACTCCTGAATATTTAATAATACCGTTTATATTTCTTTCTTCACTGTGGTTTCTTGTGTATAGATTTTGGAATGGCTCATTTCTGCAGTTACATATCAAAAATGTTTTGACTGTTTTGACAATGATTTTAGATGAATCAACCTATTTTTGCAGAGTTTCTGATTAAGCACTAAGTCAATTTTTTAACACTTTCCAAGAAAAGTCAGCACAGTGTAAATTCTGAGGCTGTGCTGCACCATCAGGAATTGATGGCTGACACAGTCCTCATGGTATTATCTGAATGCCTGAGAATGTGGCTGTTGCATTAGAAAGTGAGATGTCACGGACTTCAGCACCAGCATGCACTCATAAGACTGTTGCCACTCACAGACTGTTGCTTTTGAGGCCTGAAGTTGTGGATAATTCCCACAATTCATTTGATGTTTCTGCCATTTCTGGATTGTTTTAGGGTTGAGAAGCTCACCTAGGTTCTCTAAACCTTCAAGGAGTGTCCTGAATAAGTTATCATTGCAATGGCACCTGAGGGTGTTCTACTCCTTCTGCCATTCCTGTTGATTCCACACCTCATCCCAGTTATCAGGAAAGAAAGGTGATCATTATTAGTAAAAAAATACGAGCACTCATAAAAACAAATAAGGCCAATTTTGAGAGAAAAATTGCCATGGATTCAAAGGACAATCATAAGGCCTTTTTCAGCTATGTTAGGAACCTGGGTGGAAACTCCCAGATATGCTCAGAATTAGTCCAAAATGATACAAAAATCACTGAACCCACAGACATTGCCAACATACTGGCAGACAGGTTCAGTGCAAACTTCACCCCTCTTCCCCTAAAGGAGAGATAACTATCCCAGCGGAGTGTAGCCTCCCAGACATCTCAAATGCGCAGGTGAAAGCTGCTCTCTCTAAAGCTAAAAACACAGCATCAATGGGACTGGATGGTGTCCCCGGCTGTGTGCTACACGAGCTAAATGAGGAATTAAACCCGCACATAAGGCAGCTGTTTAATCTCAGCCTTACCACAGGATACGTGCCCATATCTATATATATATATATATATATATATATATATATATATATCTATATATGTATATCCTATATATATATATATATATATATATATATATATATATTTATATATATGTGTATATACCTATATACATGTATGTATGTATGTATGTATATATATTCTTTGGGAACTTTGTAAAAATGTATAATATTTACTATATGTATGTGATTACAACCAAAGGGTATAGTTCCCTTTAAATGGGAAACCTTGTATTATATAAAGGTACGCATTCACGTATTCTGGCACTCACTGATGACGCTCTGCTGAGCGAAACCGGTCTGGAGGGGATTGTGTTCACAATAAAGTCTTTTTGATTCACTTTGCTGCCTATGTCTCCTAAATAGTGCTGGAAGATTTTTGGACTTGTTTTATATATATATATATATATATATATATATATATATATATATATATATATATAATACACACACACACACACACACACACACACACACACACACACACACACACACACACACACACACACACACGGATTAACTCTTTTCCCCTTTCCCCTTAATTAGTTCATTCTATTTTACGTACATTCCCCCTCAAGAGGAGAGAATTTGAGGATTATTGATAGCTTATCACTGTATATTCATACAGAAAAATTCTGAATATAAACATTACTTGTTATAATTTAATCCTGTTTAGTGTTCTGTAATTTCAGAAAAAAATAACTTTCTTGTCAAAATCTAAATATGTGCATGTGTAAATTAATGTTAGCTTGAAGCCATTGCCAGCCCTTGAAGGTTAAAAGCCTCTGCATGAATTAAAGTTTTTACACATTCACCTATAAATTTGTTAATGCTGAAATTCCTTGTGAAACCCATGCCATTTTACCCTAGACAAATAGGCATGAAACATTATTTGTAGTTTCCTGACACCTTAACCTTGAAATAAGATACCTCTATTCTTTATGTGTCAAATTAGCAAGTGCTAATTAAAGAAACGTCCTTACTCTCTGACCAAATACTTGTCACACTGTCACATCCAGCCTAACAAAAAGGCATGGTTATGCTTTCTTATCTCAGCTTCCACAGAAGTAATTGCAGCATGATGTCCAGTAAACAAAAACACCTGTCTGTCTAGAAACGTATCAGATCTGCTGGGCATTAAGACTTCCTAGCTAAAAATCTGTCTCTTTTCCTGCTCAAAACCAGGATACACTGTATCCCTAAATGCGAACAAATACCTTTTCATTCCTTACACCTCCTTACTCTCCTTTATTCACGTACTTCCTTGCTGCTGTCTAACTCTGTTCCCTGACTTTCTCTCTAAATATACCACAAGCCTGCTTTTCCCTCACTTCATATTGCAATTTTATTTGTATTAGACTAACTTACCTTTAATTTCTCCACAAAATGTCTAAAATATCTCTAAATATTAAATGATTGTCATATACCCTGTATCGATTCTTAACCGATGTTTTTATATTATGTCTAATTTATTATAATTATTTAAATGGCAGATGTTTTTGTTTTATTTTGAAGATTGTAAAATTACTGTTCTTAAAATGTTTTGTAATAATCTAGAGCTTTTCTCCCCGAGCCTCTGCTGAAAATGGGCTTCTACCCAGTCAGAGTTTGCAAGTAAATAATGTCAGTAAAATAAATAAATAAATAAATAAACAATTTCACATAGCACAATTATATTTCTATCTTATCTTGTGTGGAAGTAATGTATGAAATAATTCTACTTGAAGAAATCTATCCTGACACTTCTGCCTAAGCATACTTCATAACATACTGTTGTTTTGCCAACAAAGTAAACTACTCTATTTTTAACCACATCGCTCTTTGCTGAATGCTGCTTATGTCAAAGTCTGGGTTTGTGCACTGTGTATATTTTGAGTTACATTAAGTTTGTATGCATGTGTGTGTGTGTGTGTGTGTGTGTGTGTGTGTGTGTGTGTGTGTGTGTGTGGTTAAAGTAAGGGCTACGTAAAGGTACAGTTTTAGGGTTCTGCATGTGTACTGTATATGGGAAGTTGTCTGAGTGCCTAGTGTATTCATACTATTAAGAAAAGAGTTTTTCTTAAGGTAGTGTGTAGGGCTAAGGGCATGGTCAGGGTTAGAATTATCACACATCAGTAAGGTAGTGGTAGTGGAGGGTGGTGAAATCCCCCTGCCCATCCTTACTCATGTGTGCTAACCCTAACCCTTCCTCTATTCCCAGGCCTACACATTACCTTGCAAAAAATATTCCCTAACAGTATCAGAGTATGTCTGGTGTTAGTGCTTTGTTTTTTTAATTTACCAATCAGAAAAGGAGAGCATTTGCTGTTGTTTTTCAATAGGTGTAGTGCCAATACTTTTGTGTTCAGTAAAGGTAAGGGTTAATGTGCAGATCTTGATATAGTGATTATTAATATTTTTGCATACCATTTTATTTAAATAGATCACTATTTACCAAAGAGCAGTCCACTGCACCGGTGATGGGCTTCACTTCCTTCTAGGTAGGACTGCTTTGTAGAAATTCAGACTGCACAGGTATATTAGGATGATTATGACATTAAATGAAATGGAAGGGTGGGGAATAAAATTATATGAGACCAAAGGATGAAGAATTCAGGTAAACAAAGACAGCATCAGACAAAAATGTACAGAAATCATCAGAGAAGATAGAAGATACAATAAGTATGCACAGACATAAAATGGACTGTGATGCACTGCATGCATCATAAGGTTAAATGGTGAAAATATTAGGGGAAAGGGCATAAAACCTGACATACAAGACTGGCATGAAGTGGTAGAGAGTCATGTGGAATAGTTCTAAGAGTAGGCGGTAGCTTTAGGCAGTGATACAACAGGAAGAAGCAGTATGACACATACCCAAGAACATAATGAAAGGACCGGGATATGTAGTTGTCAGGATGACAGCTGTTCTGACAGTAGGGAAAGGAAAAGACAGTGGAGGAGTAACACTCTACATTAGGCAGAACATAAACAGTGAAGTACACTCAAATGAATAAGGCAGTGAGAGGGACCTTGAACATCTTCAAAGGTTAAAGGCCGAGCAATCAGACTAGTGGAAGAGAAAGGGTGAGAACTGACAATTAGACGCATTAACTGCCTGATACAATTAGACACATTAACTGCCTGATGTTAGAAGAGAAGAAGATGAACAGGAAAAAGAAGGCATATGGTTGTGGAGCAGAAAAAAATGTACTGCAGGAATAATTTAATCCTGTAATCTCCTTCCTGTATCTAACATAGAGAAAGATAGTAAAATAACAGAGATACTAGAATAACAGACCAAGAGGGTTTAATTCATCTAGTAAGGAAGGTTATAGTCTTGAACATTGTACTTATAATGTTAAGGGGAGTTTTAAACCTAGTAGTAAAATGCCTCTTGCCATTAGTTTTAATACAGTGGTCTGGTTCAGGAAACAACAGTCGGGAAGAATATACGAGTACACCTCATATTAAGATGAAGGATCTTTTTGAGACTGAAGTGGTGGCTAGAGAGCAGTACAGAGAAAAAACAGCCTACAGATAAAAAGTATCATATAAACAGCTATAAAAGCAGGGTTTGGAAAAAAGGGGGACAAAGTAGGTAGAAGAAAAAAGACAGTGTAGTTCACCTAGTAAGTCAAGGAGGGAGTTTATGCAAAGAAAAGGGCATTGCACGAGTCAAAGAAAATTGGAGAGGTGAATAACCCAGAGTAGGAAGTAGAATGAAAAGAAGGGACACATTTTGCAAGAAAAGCAAATTAAGAGAAATATCTAGATGAAGGAGTGTAGAAAAGAAAGTATTTACATGCACAGGGAATGAAAAAAATCAAGTCAGAGACTGGACCCAGAAGGGATGGAAAGCAACGAGGAGCAGGAATGGAATTTGCAATGAATAATCTGCTTATGTCTTCTAAAACTATAAGGAAGACTGCCAGCTTAAGCAGGTGAAATGACGAACCAGGGACGACATCTGTCAGGCTGCCACATACCAAAAGGAGTTGTAGAAAGAAAACTATGGGTTTTTAAGGGAAGATAACGAACCAGGTATTGAAAGCAACTCCCTCCCTCAAAGATCCTGAAGAACCTGCTATGTGCATCTAGCAATCCACAAAGAATGAGGGTCTTCAGAATTGGAAGAAGGACAGTTGTTGTCACTTCACAAGATGGAAGCTAGGAATGACCTAAGAAACCGCATAGTACTGGCAGTTGAAAAATACTAGCTACAGGAATAAGGCAGAGTAGACAGAAAACTTGTTTTTTTCTACCATTACAACTATGTAATACAATGTAATCCTATTTTGAGAGGAAGTGTTTCAGCAGTTTGGTTTGCTACAAATTCCTCGGGCAGTACCCATGAATCTGTAGCAGTACTGACGATGGTGTCACTGACACTGAGCTCACTACATTTGATTCACTTCCTAGGTCAGCTTCACCTCCTTTAGTTCTCACCTCTTATAATTATTAGTAATACAAGTAGGAAGAAGTGGAAGGGTAAATCAAGAATAAGACACTAAATTTTAAATGATATATGCGCTTTCGTCTGTATTTATTAAAATGAACTTCATCAGACAACAAGAGCAAAGTAAGGAACACAGTTTAAGTAGCCCTCCATTAAATCATGTGACCCAAAAGAAAATTATATCACTGAAACAATTCTTTAGAAACAACATCATTTTGTGGTTCAGAGACTGAACTACAACTAAATAACAATCAATTCATTCATAAAAGTACCTGGCTGCTATATAATATGATAGAACAGAATACACATTAAATTGAAATACAACCATAAAAACTATCACATATAAACACGTAAAACCAAAAATATTACCTATCCAGTGCCTTCACTTTTAATAAGCACTGTATTGAGCATTTATCATTCAATCCAGGAAAGCTATTCGCATTTAATCGAACTTGCCACCTAAGTGCACAGCGTTCCAATTTAAGAGTCCAAGGACCCCTTCTTTCAAAAGATCAAACTTGCTCAATTATTTTGAATTTAAAATGATGTTCTGGGAAGGTCATAATATGTCTGGCTAGGGAATTATGAACATGCAATTTATTAATACTGTAAATATGCTCATATAGTCGTTTCCTAAATCTGCGTTCTGTTTTACCTATATAAAAATTTTCGCAGAACAAGCACTTAGCCAGATAAACAACACCTTTAGAGTTACAGTTAAACCTACCCTTGATTTCATAATTGGTATTACGGACCATAAAATTATTGCCAGTATAAACATATTTAAAATAAGGACAAGCTTCGCACTTATACATTCCAGGGCATCCAGTTAAAGGAATTTTCTTAGAATCACATGAATTTTTAGAATCAAATAAATTGTTTAAATTGGTAACTTTCTTAAAAACAACCCTAGGATGACCACCCAATTTCTGTTTTAAATTAATATCATCCAACAATGGGTTCCAATTTTTATATAAAATTTTTTTAAGGGGTAATAAAACTCAGAAATCCAGTTGTCGATAAATTACTCTTGAATGCTATGGTCACCAAACCTTCCAGGGCTTTCCAGCCAGCCCTCATGGTTTAAAATTGGTTTAAAGAACCCAGTAGATCTCTTACTTTGTACTTCATTAATTAATTGGTCCACTAAAATAGATGGATACCCTCGTTTAAGAAACATATCCCTTAAATTGTCACACTCATTGAAAAAGTCTTGTTCTGAATTGACCATCCTAGCCATTGTGACCAATTGGCCTTTTACAACAGAGCGTTTTTGGTGAAAAGGATGGGAGCTAGAAAAATGCAAAAAGGAACTGGAATATGTATGTCTTCTAAAAATATTCCAAGTTTAATCCCTTTGAATGTCCAGATATCAGTGGCTCAGTAGGCTGCACTCTTGTCTTTTAAAGAAAGATAAGAAGGTTGTGGGATAATCTCCCACAATGCAAGATTGGATTAATTCTCAAATACTGACAATGCAGTGTAGCATTAAGCGATGCCTGCATTCCTCCTTCAGACATGATAGTAAACCAAAGGTCAATTGCCTGAATTGTTCTTGTATTTGTTTTTGCATGCTTTTATTAAGCATTGTTCAATAAAATTCAACAATTTATTTGTCAACGTGTCATGCTATTAAGTCATAATGCATGCTGTACTGTCATTGAAGCAAAATGGCTATGTTACACCAAACTTTAACCTGGCCCAATCCACATCATAGCATTACTATAACATGAACAACATGTGAGACCACATAAATGCTCAACCAACACTTCGCAGAAGCTTGGTTTACCCCAGAAGCAAAATTAGTTTATTCTGTGCATCTTTGTAAGGATTTTTAAATCCTAATACAACTAAAGTAAGAAAACAACTATATTTCACGTACAGTGTTTTTGAACCTATTGATCACATCTGATAAGGAGGCATTTTTCCAGTGAGGTATAATGTATGAGTTAGAGATTATCATTCACTGATAGACCAACATCCTTTACTACTTCAGTAATTCATGCTTGCTGCTATCTTACCAACTGCTATATCTGATGGGACTTGGAATAACTCATATGAGGGCAGGGCTCCAAGGCTTTCCCCACTGTTTCTAAAACAACCTGATAGCCTTACCAGAACATGTGTCAGTGGTCTACATAACTAAACAGACAATACTAACACAGCGTAGAGCTTCCACACAATTAATTCCACCATTTCTTTGGGAACCACTGCCATCCCACTGAGACTTCCAGTTAATAAGGAAGGTGTAATCATAACTCAGGACTGTTCCCAAACTGGAGGCCACTTGCATTTCTAACTGCTCAGTATCCTAATTCACAGATAAGAATGGCTAAATAGGGGGATAAGGAGGAAGACACACACCAATGCCTTATAAATCACTTGGGTTTTAACTCATTTAAGCATGGTAAGATAAATATTCGGTGTCGGAATTGGGATCCCAGATCCAAAATGACCCACATGTAATCACTTTATAACTATTATAGCAGCAGGATGACTACCAATAAATCCTAAACATATCTGAAATGGGGAAATCTGCAAAAGTCATGTTGTGAAAGATTATATTAACTCACAGGGGGGAAGTATTCTGAACTCCAACAAGCCATGCAGCATTACATAATGTAAATATATACCCAGACTCTTCCATGAGTTCTCCCTAAAAGGAACATCTTTACTTATCAAGGCCAGATTAGACCACAAGACTATAGTTGGAAATGAATGCTCTTAACTCATTTGCCCTCTCTGAAACATGCTGAGTAAATTCTGTCAAGGGCTCTATGTAACCCATAGGTCTGATTGGTCTTCACCCCATGACTTCAAAGCAAGCCTGATTGTTTTTCAGACCAGCTAGTCAGGGGCTGCCTTTCAGCCCTTAGGAAACTATCAGCCAAAAAATACTACCTGAAATGTTGCTGCATTCTAATCTTCAGGCTTTCTGCATACCTAAGCTTAAAGATTGAATCCTTGCTGATATCTGGAAACTTACCTCTCCAGAAAAAGAAAATCAAGACAGCCGACTCTCTTTACACTATGCATGGGGAAAGTATGAGATATTGGTAAGTGTGACACTAGTCTAAGCACGAATGAAGTGCAAAACGTGCATTTTCACTCCTACAATGCTCATAAAAATAGGTTCTCATGGGCAGCCATGTTAACTAGAAGGAACATGAAGTTGGTGGCAATAGTTCTTCCCTCTCCAACAAATGTCACTTACAAAGGATCCATGAGGCATGCAATTAAGGAGACAATGCTGGATGCTAGAAGCCTTGCAAATATTTGAATTCTGAGCTGATTAAGCTATAGAATTAGAACTTTTTGTGCTTAAGAAAAATCTTGAGTTATTAATTAATGAACCGGGTAGAGTTGAGGACAAACCAAGAAAGCAAAGTGTATGGAACCCTCTATTGCACCCACAATTAAAGAATTTTGAAAACATGGTAGAAAGTAAGCTAAGGGAGAATATTCATAAGAATAAAGTTTGGTCGAATTTAACAAAGGAAGAGAGAGCTATTTTGGATTTGCTGAGGGAAAATCAGTCTGTAAGAGTAATGAAATCGGACAAAGGGGTGCACGGTTTTAATGGATACCATTATATATGAAAGTAAAATTATGCAATTATTATTGGATGAAAACAAATATACTAAGGTATCTTCAAACAAAATCAACATTGCTTATAAGAAAATATATGTTACTTTGAATTATTTGGTTTCAGAGTGATGTATAGATCTTGAAACTTTTAGATTTTTGTATAATAAAGAACCTAAAGTACCTAGTATATTTGGGATCCCAAAAATACATAAAAATATGGAAGACCCACCCATGAGACCGGTGGTGGCAGCAAGTCAGTCAGTGACAGCCCCAATTGCTAAATATTTGGACCATAAACTGAAAAACATTTCTATCAAGGCCCCCAATGTGCTGAAAGACTCATGGGATTTTTTTAAGAAGTATAAGTACAAATGTATTTAAAGATAATGTTATTTTTATTACTATTGATATTGTGGATCTTTTTACCACTATTCCACACAGAGAAGGATTAGAATTTTTAGAATAAATTTTAAGGAGAAATGAGAGTTTTAATGATAAAGACATCTATGTGATTTTGGTTTTAATGGAAATGGTATTAAATTATAACTTTATTTATTCTGAGGGGGAGTTTTTCAAACAGATCAAAGTGGTAGCGATGGGGGCCATGTGTGCTCCAACCTTTGCCAATTTAGTATTGTCTTGATGGGAGCATAAATACATATTCAATTCTGATTATAAAGAGAGTTGGGTGCTTTATAAACGATTTTTAGATGATATATGTATTTTGTGGGTGGATAGTGAAGAAAGGTTTGGTGAATGCTTTAACTATATTTCAAATAGTACAGAGTTCCTAAATTTTACGTACAAGATAGGGTATGATGAAATAAAGTATTTGGTTATGAATATTAGGAAGGATACAGTCAATAAAAGATATGTATCGAGAGTTCATAGGAAGGATACTTATTGTAATTCTTTTCTACATTATAAAAGTGCACTCCCCTATTCACAGAAAAAAGGTATTGTGAAAGGTCAATATGTTAGGGGTAGCAGAATGACCTCAGATGACCAGGATTTTATTAAAGAAGGTGATGAAATCAATGTTCACACAGAGGGGCTACCCTGAAAATCTGATTAATGAAATATATAATGAAGTCCTTCTTAACAGAAATACTAAGTTTGCTCCCATCCTTGGTAAGGAGGAAGTAGTAAGGGGGACTAATATTCCTAACAATGAGGTTAGAAATGATTTTAGCAATTTTTATATTTTGGATTATAGTGGTGATGCCAACATTATTAAAGAAATAGTGAAAGAAGAATGGGATAGGTCCTCAAAGATTAGTGATTTAAACCTGACGTTTCATGAACCTTTGAGATTCGTATTTAAAAAGAGTAGATATATTAAGAATATTTTAGAGAATAGACATTCCAATAGTGAGAGGAAGAAGGTAGGAACATATAAATGTGGGGCCTGCCCACAATGCCCATATATCTCTAATGTGTCTGGGATATATTTCTCTAGTCGAAAGAAATATATCAGATCTACTTCATATTCTAATTGTGGTTCCAAAGGGCTAGTATATGCAGCCCTTTGTGGGGAATGTGAAGGTTTTTATATGGGAAAGACGGAGAGAAGTTTGAAAAGGAGGATTTATGAACATTCCTACGATATTAGGAAAGAGAACAATAGGAATGCACTTTATAAACACACTGAAACATGTAAGAGAAGCTTCATTTACATTTTTTGTATTAGAAGAAGTTAAATCAGACATTAGAGGTGGTGCATGGGAAACCAAATTGGAATATAGGGAGTTATACTGGCAACTGGTTTTAGAATCTAATAAATGGCCAGGATTGAATGATATAGTTTCCATAGCACCTGTATTGAAACTTAGGGCAGCAAAACTGTGAAAGAAATTCTAAGTATAAATTTTAAACAAAACGTTTTTTAAATATAATTTTTAATACAATTTTATTTATGTTTTTAACAACATGTCTGCACATACCTTTTACACAGATCTGTATTTTAATTCTTTTAAAGGTGTTTTTTATGCATTTTTATATGTACTTTTCATATGCATTGTTTAATTTGATTCTGTTTTGATCAAATGTGCTTAACCTTTTAAAGTTTTTAACAAAAGATGAGGAACTGATGTAGATTTTGGGTGGATGGATTTTTTATTTACATTAATTTAAGGTATCAAAACATTCTTGCAATAATATCAGTTTGAGTCACTAGAGGTCGCTAACACATCTTCAATATAGTGATGCGTTTTTTAATTTTAATATTAATGTATATTAATTGAATGTAGTTAGTATTGTATTTATATTTATATGTGTATACATAATATTTATATATCTTTTTTAGTATTAGGATAGTAAAAGTTTTATTAAAAGCGGATGTATGTTTCCTATTAAGGAACACAGTCTATGAATAGGTATTGTAACATCTTGGCATTTTAACAGTTAAAATGGGTTAATTGAATAAATCTTTGTAATTTAATTAATGAATGAGGGTATATATATGCTCTATGGTAATACTGTTAGTTATCTGAAGAAGTTGTGGACGAAACCGTGCTGTTTACTGTTGTGGTCAGCGTTAGTGGTTGCTGTGTTGTGCTGTGCTTTATACCCTTGAATAAATGTGATTCTGTGGAATCGGCTATCCAGGCGCTTTTTTCGACTGTGTATTGGTAACTTTTTGGTGCTTTCCTCCTTTTACTTTGTTTTCTAATCTTCAGGCTCTCTGCATACCTAAGCTTAAAGATTGAATCCTTGCTGATATCTGGAAACTTACCTCTCCAGAAAAAAAAAATCAAGACAGCCGACTCTCTTTAAACTATGCATGGGGAAAGTATGAGATATTGGTAAGTGTGACACTAGTCTAAGCACTAATGAAGTGCAAAATGTGCATTTTCACTCCTACAATGCTCATAAAAATAGGTTCTCATGGGCAGCCATGTTAACTAGAAGCAGCATGAAGTTGGTGGCAATAGTTCTTCCCTCTCCAACAAATGCCACTTACAAAGGATCTATGAGGTATGTAATTAAGGAGACAATGCTGGATGCTAAAAGTCTTGCAAATATTTGAATTCTGAGCTGAAGAAGCTATAGAATTAGACCTACCCACCTCTAATAGGTTGTCACTAGGTTTATAAAGTGCTGCTGAATGCTGAATGTTCAAACCCAGAGCTGTTGGACATGCTACACTTAAAGAAATCCCAATCCCTCAGAGCCACAAGTTCCAGAGATCTAAACCTTGTCATCACAATGAACAAAACATGCTGGAGGGATAGGTTCCTAACCCAGAGACTCCCCAGACTCTGGAATAGACTGCTGCAGAGCGCCTCTTTGTCTCTCTTCAAAAGGAACCTTGATGATTGGATGGAAGATAGGAAATTCACCTCAGGGATCACGTCAGTCACCCTGCTAGACAGGGGTCCAGGGAAATAAATACTGTGGGAAGAAATAGCCAGGGAATTGTTATGGCTAGGCTTGTATTGGCCCTAGGGCTAATAGCCTAGTACCAATCTATGAACCTATGTAAGTAGGGAATCTACTAAGTCATCTAGGAAGTTTATACTATTATAGTCTCACACCAGTAACAGAGACAGTTTATGTCACATTAACTTGTAAAAATAGATGGATAAACCCATATGTGTTACATGGCAGCTTCAATACCTCATTGTTCCTGAATTTCAGCAAGAATTACAGTAGCATTTAAGTGGACAGCTTGCTTAAAAGTAATAGGTAGGACATACTCTGCCCCACCAGCAGATAATTATATAAACACCAATAATGCTTCCTACTTTGAGCCCAGAATTTTTAGCCATCTGCTGATAAGTAAATTGCTCTCTCCTTCTACTATATGATTCAGTTTATTTCAGCTATCTGGAAACTCTAATATAATGAGGAAAACATTTACCTCACCTTGGACAGTTCCCTTTCTAGACAATCTCTGTGTCAGTGTGAACTTTTCTTCAGTCATGTGCCCTCTATTCCTCTTCCTTAAATCTTTAACACTGCTTCTTCCCATATTCTTCAATATAGTCCCACAAAGGGATCATACCCAGCTATATACATTCTGGACATTCATTAACCACTTTCCTACTATGATTTCAAAACTCTTCTGACTGCTACACAGAAAAATTAAGGGCAGAGTGTTTCCTCTATGTTCTGAAGGGTTAGTACACTTGGGCATGATCATATGACCAACAAGACCCAATCTCTGTTGATTGCATGAACAGATAGAGTCATCTAAGTCATCTTTAGTGGCCTTCTCTTCAGTGGGATGATGCAATCTGCATGCATCAAACAAAGGAAATGCATGGATGCTGGAACCATACAGCCAAGAGGAGGGGGAACCCCCCCCCCACACTTTTACAGCTGCAAGACCTGTCAGGAAAAATGAATGAAGTGGAGTTTTCATGCTAACATGGATTTGCGCAGGGAAGTTAAACTAACTAAACTAGCTGTTCTTGTTCTCTTATTGCTCTGTGTTACAGGAGTTATGCTGCCAGAGCCAGAGTCATGCCAGTAAGGAGAATTTTGTTCTTTTATTTGCAGGAGTTATGCTGCTCGTGTGTGTGTGTGTGTGTGTGTGTGTGTGTGTGTGTGTGTGTGTGTGTGTGTGTGTGTGTGTGTGTGTGTAAAATGCCCCAGTTAGGTATACCTGGTGGTTAGTGTTACTCAGGCTCAAACAAGAGCTTGAATTATCTACCCATACCACCACTTGTGATTCAGGGAGTTGAGTCATTAGCTCTCAACTGTCCAGATTTTCACAGAATATTTGGCCATAGTTTTGGTCTGTCCCTCTTAAAATTTGTGGTTTTCTGGCAAATCAGTGAGAACTGAATTCATTAAATAATGATAGCCCTTTAAGTTTCAGTCTTCCCATCTTTCAGGAAACACATGGTAACAAAAAATGTTTTATTTTAGCAACTTTCTAAGATTATACAAGCAATATTTAAAATGTGTCCCTGGTTTTGGGCCTTTGCTCCCCCAAGTAAATTTTGGCTTTTTTCAGATTTCTTGTGCTGAGAAGTTGAGAGATTTAGTTGAGCGTCAAGTGGATTTTACCAGGAGCTGAGAGCTTCAGGGGAAGATAAGTTTAGTGCTACTTATGCTAAGTTGTTTGCATTGTTAGTAGCACAACAGGTAGTATACTTGCATTTAATGCAGAAGACTGTAGGTTCTACTCCCACAGTATGCAGATGGATTGCTGATACTGTACTGTGTTGTACTTTAAAGGGAGTAGATGCTGCAGTCCTATGAATGCCCTCCTTTGGAGGAGTCACCTAGTAACTACATTTCTGTTACCAGTTTGCCATCCATTCTCCATTGCAAAATTACTAGCTTATCATTTTTTATGTAGCACGGGCAAGTTATTCTTCAAGGGCAACATGCACTTTATTTGTAGATGAAACAATGAAATATAAAGTTGTTTGCTAGCAACAACCTCTTCATTAGTTACAGATCCCTTTAATGCAGAATTTTATGCAGAGATTTTGCATATTTACTGATATTGGTGGATTGTAATGACAGAAATTTGAATGGCCTTTTATGGTTGAAATTTTCTGAAATGGGTAGTTTTGTCATTATTGGTTCATGCATTTTGTTTCATTGCTTACTAGAAGACTATTCCAAACTACAAATTTAAAACACATTCTAACAAGTGGTGCTGTATTATACAAGGAATATAATTTAATACAATCAGGTTAATACAATCAGGAAGGTGAGTCAAAGAATGCATACATGTATGCTTGCTCACAGGATGCAGGAGATCAAAATAGGGAAAGAAACCAGTCACCAATGAAGTCCACCAGAGTTCAGTGCTGAGACTTTTCTGTTTGGCATATACATCTCAAAATTAAAAGGAAATACCAAAGGGCTTTGGCCGACTAAGTTTGAGATAACTGCAAGCTAGGAGCAGTTATTGAATCCCAAATGACTTAACCATCATGCAGGAAGGTTTGTCCCAAACAATAACTGGTGCCAGAATCATGAATTGAAACTAAACTCCAAGAAATACATTATTATATCCTTTGGAAAGTCATGTACTCCAGGGAACTGCCAAATTGACAGTGCCCCCTGAAAACTGACCCAGTTGTTTGGCATTTGGGAACTTGTGTGTACAATGACCTAACTTTTGACTAACATGTTCCCAGAGTCATAAGAAAGTCTGTCTATATTGCACAGCTTATAAACAAATTGATTGTGACTAGATCTAGAGATGTTATTGTCCCCCTTTACAAAGCCCTCATTAGGTCAACCATTTTTGTATAATAGCTACCAACAGCATTCAGCAGACCAACCAAAGATGCAGGAAGCCACAGTCCACAAGCTTGAGTTCAGAAACAGGTAGTTTTATTTAGGTAAGCACTTTCGTGGTGATGCACACCACTTCTTCAGACCATAACATCACTTAAAATCACATTAAAATATATATACTGTGTTTCATTAATCATCAGCCAATCAGAGGTAACAAATGATTACCTAATAATTAGTATATTCATTAGTATTACTGAATTAAAAAACATTTAAAAAGCAAATATATACATCGTCATTCATAACACATAGCTCAACTACCACTAATAATGCATTTTCATATAAAACATATATATATATATATATATATGCAAAAACTACTTAAAACGCTTTCTATTTTTCAGAATAGACTTGAAGGGAATCCTATCATTGAATCCACTCCCTCCATCAGCCCTTACTCTGATGACCCATGTAGTGTCAGATGTCTCAGTCTGGTTAACAATGTCCCCTCCTCATTCATTTTCCCTGATCTTTTTCACGACTAAAAATCTAAACTTGTGAGTAGGTCATATTATATTGACATGCTTGGCTAAGGCATCTGTTAAAGTTGCATTTTTAATATTTAGCAGATGTTCTCTTATTCTGAATCTAATGTGACTATAGTGGAATGACTTTAATGGTAACCCTGGATGTACACTCATTGTTTACCTCATTTCCAAATAATACTGGTATAGAGCTTTTGAGACAATATTTGATTCTATATAATGCCCACTTTGGCATGTATGCCCCATGCAACAATTGGAATACCCACATAGATACCTTACTAAAAGGATAAAAGTCCTAAACAATAGGTCTTGCATGGACCACCTCAAAGATTTATCACTATACACAGTATCCTACAGAGTGGTTAGAGGTGACATGTCTGGCACACAAGGCATCCTCTGACCTAATACAGATGGACCTACTGAACATCAGCAATTCAAATGGCATCAGAAATACTCAGTCCAGGTATCTAAACTGAATGTTGTGTTGAGATGGATATATATCACAGAGGCTACCACTGTTCCGGAACAGAGTATCCATACAAATAAAACAAAGCTCATCCCTGTCCATATTAAAATGCAACTTGGATCTAAGGATAGGAAATAGAAAATGTACTCCAGGATTGCCCGTCTCGCCCACTAATGGATAGAGGCAGTTTCTAAATGATGCATCCCTTACATGGGTCCCCTCAAATTATCACATGATATGATCACATTTCCTCTCACTAGGGCTAATATACAATTATCAGTCATGGGATAGGTAAGACCAATCAGGAAATGTTAATTCAAGCATAAAAATGGAATTGGCTAAGCTTAAAATGTCCTCCAAATGAACCTATGTTATGGTAGTAAATACTTTTAAAAAAATTGCCCTTTTTAGATCACTAAGTGCCCCTCTCACCCTCAGCCCCCCCCCCCCCCAGTCTTCAACAGCTTCTGGTGCCTCTGGGAAATGCATGCATGCACTACATCAAACATCTGTTCCCTTGTCCTCCTACTCACCTCCATTGAAGGCTAAATCTTATCTAGCAATGGGTCTGTGGTAAAACCAAAGTCACCAGCCCAAATTCTTCCTCCTGAACTCCTGGCAACCCTCAAACAATTCCATCTATACTTTTATAACACAGTGCTGTAAAAATACAAGAAGTGAACTGTCACCCAGTTTCTCTCATCACTCATATAAAGCATGTCTTCCTCTCAGACTAAGGTTTTTCTTCAAGTAGAGGCTCCTTTAGATGAGGTCAGAGGGCATGAGTACCACTCCCTACCCATCAGCATATTTTAACTTTGTCTATTACAGATGTGCAGTAATAGACAAAGACCTTACAAAAGTTGAAATACTTTAACCCTTGCCCCCCCCCCCCCCAGCAGTTGTTTTCAGGCCCCTAACAGATTATTCCCCTTTCTCTGGAGTACAGTGATCTTAAATTTAGTACATTTATGTAACAGAGGTGTGAAGAGCAGTGAGGCTCTGAATTCACTGTTTTCATGAGATTCACAGCTCATTTTTGAATTGTCAGGGCTCAGTAATTTAATCTAACATTTCCAGTAAGGAGATGCTTCTCATACAATAATTCCATGTATACCCTCCTCGTCTTGGCATTCATCTAGGAAGATTTAAGATTTTAAAAGGAGGGCAAGCAGTTGGTGTCACACAAATTCCATTTATTTCTATGTGTTCTTTACCTTTTCCAAAGTTTCCTCCTGCGGTTCTTTTATCACCTTCACAATATTCAATACTTCAGTTACAGTTGGCTTAGATTTTAATTTCCTACAGCAGTAAACTTGGTAAGGCCTCTTTATGTCTAGGTGTGTCAGAGCTCAAAATAATCATTCTGTATTTACTATGACTTGATCCCCCAGCATTTCTGACAAAGTACTCTGTAATGAGTTTTGAGATCCAGAGACAAAGCCACAAATGATGAGGAGACAAAGGCTCAAAATCAAGTACAATTTTAAATATTTCTGTGATTTGCTTAAAAAGTTAGGACAACAGGGTTTGCACCAACATATGTTTTTGGAACAATATGAAGTATGGAACACTAATGTCCGGCATGACTGACAGAGCGTAATCCTCCCTGATTTACTAGAAAATCAAAACTGCTACAGGGGGAAGGGCAAAAAAATCAGGGACATTCTACAAAATAAAAGATAACTGAAAGCAATATCAACTTCTTATTATGCATACAGTGCTAAGAGTCTGCTGTTTGTACAGTTCCCCTTTTTTAATTGAGGTTAAACTGTAGCATACCAGAACAGTTATAGTCACATCCATAAACAGACAGAAAAGGTGTTCTGCCTAATATTTTGGCTCAAGCAATGGGGTTATTATGATTGCTCATGATTAAGGCACTGATTTAAAATTTCAGTAATTTATGGTCATGAAATGTATAATATTATCTAGCAGAATTTGGAATATTATGATGTCTTATATAAAGAGTGAGGCATACAGTGAAGGAAAAAAATGTTAGTGTATGTATTTCATTTCTTAACAAGATGCATTCCTGAGTGTTGTTCAGTGTGTATCTGATGATTTACTTCCTGTCTAATATTTAGTAATTGCTGACAGAGTAGAAATGTAAAAAGTTCTGTTCTCTGTAGAAAGTTCTATTATGGAATTCAGAACTCATGCCTAATATGGAATGCCATAAACAAAGAGTCAGGTGAACTTAATTAGCAAATTTAATACTGTAGTGTTCATTTTGTGCTGCGGTAGCGTTGTCGCCTCACAGTAAGATGTTGCCATGTTCGATTCTCAGCTAGAGCGTCTTCTTTGTGGAGGCATGCGTGAATGGGTGTACCTTCGTTGAAGGTTGTGCGTCAGGGCTGGCAACTCGGCATGTAAAAATCTACTGCCAATCATTAGCGGACCGGAGTTCCGCTGTGGCGACCCCTAAAAGCCGAAAGACACAACAAAAAAGTATTCTTTTTTAATTTGTCAGTGGTTGTTCTACAATAATAATGTTGCTTTTAGTCAAAGAAAGTATAAAAATTCCATGAATCTGTTGTTCAAGGAGACAGGACCTTGATTTCCTAGTCTCCCACATTTGTGTTTCTCTGTGCAATCAATAAAGGAGATTATTATTCTCTGTTTAACTGTGTCAAGTGAAAGTTAATGGGTACTTTAACAGTTTGGTGTCAGATTTACAAGCCATTTGTGTGCTGCTGCATTAGAAATTACCACTGGGCCCAAAAATGACATGTTTTTTGTCAGGCAAGTTTCTGGTGTGCCAATACACAATTTTAAAATCTCGGCAGAGTCTAAAACCTATACAAGTAAGCTTTACTTAAACTTTCTTCATTAATTTTAATTGTATGTGAGTGGGTAAATTGTATGTAGCTGGGAAATTCATTGCATAAGATCTAATCAATATGTACAAGGAAAGTGTATCCTTGTCAGAAGGACAGAGTATCCTTCTCAGGAGTAACAGCAGGCTCTAATCAAATATAAAGAAGAGGAACAGAGAAGATTTCTTGATTGGGAATGTGATAGACCCTAATTATAGTTGTATATCCTTTTGGTATGAGAGTGGGTTTTATAATGGATGCCAGTGCTAGTGCATTAAAAAAGCCAGAGGATGGGACTCCAGACAGATATATGTTTAATAAGTGTGGAAGGGAGAGCTGTAGTTATTTGGTAAAATGGGCTGAGCTCACTAAATTGATAGCACTTTACAGTTTCCAGGAAAACGTACTTTTGAAAAGAAAATTTTACAAAATCTAAAAAAAAAAAAAAAAATGAATCAAGACTGAAACATAACAAGATACCAGACTCTTGTTGGTCAGCTTTTAATGACTGACAAGAAAAGCTAAAAATAAGAAAAGAAATCTAGTTAGAAGGTTAAAATATAACTCAGCTAGATTAAAGTCACACTAAGTAATAGAATAGTAAACACATTACAAATATGCATATTCATGGGGTATGTGTCCCTTGAGAAAAATGATCAGCCACGCGTCCAGAATTATCAGACAATCAATGGCCTTCATTGCCTTCTGCACCCCCCCCCTCCACCTTATGACCCACCCGCGCCTCAAAAAGTGGAGAGTTCTCCCTACCTGAGATGGCAGGTAATGGTAAATGTGTGCAGAAACAGCTACCACTTCTGCAAATACAGTCCAGGTTACTTCCAACACATCCATTCATCCCTCTGGATGGTTTATAATAGTAGTCTCCATCAGCAATATCATTCAGTATCCATAATAACACTCTCAGATGAAAATATTAATGCAAATAGCTGATAAAGGGAAACAGGTGTATCACAAACATAAATACAGAACTAATGTTAAACATGTGGGAAAACTGAAAAGACTCCTAATAAAAGTTTGTCATCAAAAACTAACACTTTTAGTAAGATTAATCATATAATTACCAATTGTTATAGATGGGGAGGAATATCAGTGGACATCCCCTTTTAAGCAAACTGAAGAAGAGATGGATTCTGACTCTTTTACTGATTCTGATATACCTCCTATAGGAATGCACCCCCTTTCAAGAAGTGCAAAATCCAGCAGCAGTTAGCGATAGTGAGGCTGAACCTACTATATGAGTAGTACAACCTTGGAGTGCAGTTGAGTTTCAAACCATTGTAGATTCTTCCCCTCCCATTCAGACACATTCAGTAAAATATGCGAAGATCTTATAAAGACATGTACAATTGCAAAACCCTACTACTGAAGACCCGACAATATTAAAAGCCTTCACACCTCCTAATATTTTTAGAAAGATATGGGATAAATCGAACATACGCAATAACATCTGAGAACATACAGATGATGGATTTCTAGCTGCTAGAGATAACCTGTTAAAAGCCATTACTCTACAGCATGACCCCAGCCCCTAAATGGGCAAAATCAAAGCTATTCTACAGAATGAGAATGAATCCATCAGTGTGGATGTGGAGTGCAGGATATATTTTATCTGAAGCTTTCTCTGGACATCCAGACTCTACAGAAGGTGCAGCAGCCGGTGGGTGGTCAGGAGCTTTTGCAGAGGGCTTCTTATCACCTGTACAAGAACAGATTAAATAAGTTTGTTTGAGTTGGCCAAGTTCAGATATCCACAAGACTGTAAATCATGCAGATAACATACTTAGGGAAGAAAATGAACTAAAGAAAAAGTTAGTAGACATCCATCTTCAACAGTTCAATATCAGCCCCTGGGGTGGGGTAGAAAAAGAAATCATGGGGAAGAGATAGATTCAAATTTTCTTAGCAGCCCCCAGGACAATATCACTAGAATTATTATTCCTGACTCACCACCATCACCACAAGCTGCACCACAGTTAAATGCTTTTTAATTGTGGTGAAACTGGGCATTGGAGAAATGAGTGCCCATTATCTGGACAGCAAACAAGTTCACCAAATGTTAAAGTACCTCAGCAAACTGAAAGAAACTTTTCTGTGGGGAACACTCCTTGGCAGCCACCAATGTGGCAGCAAAACCATTAGGACAGACATGAGCTGAAACCACAGTTATTTCCCTTATTCATAGATTCATATGTGTGTACTAGGCTAATGGCCCTGGAGCCTTTACAAGCCTAGCCCATAGAAGTCCCTGGCATTGTGCTGCCCGACGTTAGTTCCTAGTGCCTCTATCAAGTAGAGCCACTGGGGTGATCCCTGGGATGAAGTATCTATTTCCCATCCACTCATCAAGATTTCTCTTGAAGAAGCCCAGTGAGATGCTCTGCTTGACATGTATGGGAAGTCTATTCCAGAGCATGGGCAGTCTCTGGGTTATGAACCTGTCCCTCCAGCATGTTTTGTTGATTGTGGTAATGATTTTGAAGCCTCTGGAGTGTGTGGTGCAGAGGGATTTCTTTAGATGCGGCATTTCTAACAGAGCTGGGTCAGACATGGCTTTGTGAGTCAAGCAGAGATCGCCTCTTAGTAGATGATATGAGACAGAGAATAGCTGGAGTTTTCTGAGTCTGTCCATGTAGGACATGTGTTTAAGGCCTAGGATCCTCTTTGTGAGGTA
The DNA here is from genome assembly GCF_019279795.1 of Protopterus annectens. Classification (NCBI taxonomy): domain Eukaryota; kingdom Metazoa; phylum Chordata; order Ceratodontiformes; family Protopteridae; genus Protopterus; species Protopterus annectens. The sequence goes on from NC_056746.1 coordinate 1,510,408,330, forward strand.
CTTTTGTCGCCTTTCCAGGTGTTGCAAGTGTCTAGTGAGGTACATGCCAAATGGGGAGTTATACTCGATGACTGGCCTAATGAGGGAAGAGTAGAGAGAGATGATGACCTCTTTCTTCCTGGATGCAAAACCCTTGGTACTGATTGATCAGAATGACACTTTTGTCAATGTTACAGTGAAAAATTCATCTATTCCATTTCTCATTAATACAGGAGCTACCACAGTTATGATTGCTTCGGCAAATGCTGAACACAATCTACTTTCCAACCACATGATTTGGGATGTGAGCATGATTGGAGTTCCTTTAGACTATCCAGAAACTAAATCTGTTCTTATTCAAATTGGTCCCTTAAAGATCAGCATGCATTTATTGTAGGAAATTCAACCATTCAGACCCTCAACATCTGTTAGGTAGAGATTTTTTGTGTAAATTGAGATGAACTGTTTATTGCATACCTAATGGTGTAGTTCTAGAGGTTTCTAACAAATCTTTATGATTATATTCAAATACTATTCCTTTTTGCCATTTGAACATCAGCACAAAATTACGAAAATGCTGGTATGGAGGAATTAAATGCAATCCCTATGTAACTCTAGACTACCCATAAAAATTAGGTAGTGCTCATAAAAGGCACAGAACCTGTGTGTATAACATTAAAACCTTGTGAGCACCTGCCTATGATAGTTGAGTATCCTTCCAGAAGAGGGAAAATGAATCAAACCTGTTATTTTTGGCTTGTTTTAGCAAGGTATCATTGTCCCAACTCACAGTCCTTGTAATACCCTTATATTACCATTTAAGAAACCAGGAAAACATACTTATAGATTTGTAAAATATTTATGTGAACCTTTTCAGTTGTTCCTAATCCTGCAACAATACTGAGTTCTATCCCATTAGATGCCACAACTTTCTCTTGTCAGTGATACAATATTTTATCTGCTTGCTTTTCTATCTCTATTCATCCATACAGCCAATATCTGTTTGCATTTATTTATAGAGGACAGCAGTACACTTGGACTATATTACTACATGTATAGCTAGACTTTCCTACCCTTTTCTCTAGTGAAATAAAAAAAACAGACAAGATTAAATTTCCTTGTGGTTATACTTTGTTTCAATATGTAGATGATTTGCTTCTAGCCTCAAAAACTCTTCATGACTGTAGACAAGGTAGGATTTTTTATTTGACTCGTTTGGCAGAATTAGCATTTAAAGTTAACAGAGAGAAATAGCAGTTATGGAAATCACACAAGTTTAGTACTTGGGACTTCTTTTTTTCAGAAGGCGCTTGAAAGATTTTGCCTTCAGTTAGTGCTATAATACGCCCTACTACACTAAAATGGTTGTGAGGTTTTCTGGGATTCATAGGTTACTATAGACGATGGATTTTTGATTATGCAGAAGTTATGAGACCTTTGTTAGAATTATTAAAGAAAGACGCCTGCACCATCTCCTCACAGTAAGACATTGTCCCGTTCGATTCTCAGCTAGAGCGTCTTCTGTCTGGAGACATGCGTGAATGGGCATACCTTCGTTGAAGGTTGTGCGTCAGGGCTGGCAACTTGGCACGTAAAATCTACTGCCAATCATTAGTAGACCGGAGTTCCGCTGTGGCGACCCCTAACCGGGAAAAGCCGAAAGACACAACAACCTGCACCATTACACTAGCAGGATTATCATGAGTGACCTTTTGTACAACTGAAAACACTGCTTTTAAATCCTCCTGCACTTGGGTTGCCAGATTAGTCCAAGACCTTTTCACTTGGGTTGCCAGATTAGTCCAAGACCTTTTCTCTGTTTTGTAGTGAAGCAAATAAGGTAGCATTAGGGCTGTTATTACAACACAGAAATAATGCTTATCGACCTGCTTAGGTGTCTTTATTTCAGATCTCATCACTGCAAGCTACATAGCATGCAGGTCAAATCTGGAACTGAATGCAGTTAAGTTACCTTTTTACCAGCTCAGGAAGTCAAAGTACATACACTGCTACTTCCTGGTAGTCTGACCTAAACTCCACTGATTCTTCTTCAACATAGACAACAGTTCTTCTTGCTTCTGAATCCAACATCACAGATTCATCATGCCTTTCAGACACCGATACAGATGTTACTTTATCCAAATGAAATTCTTTTCCAAAATCATCTACATTTAAAACCTTTAGTCGGAGATGGTTTGGTGACTGATTTCATATGAGCCATGGACAACCAACTCAACATCCTTGTTTGCAGTTTCTTCAAAATCTTTCCAGACCCAAAATGCTAATTTTTCATATGGACCTATCACTGGGACAGTTACTGTGATTTTCATTAATTTATTTTGCTTATTTTGGCAATCTGGAAACATACATGCATGATCATCTGCAACATTGAAACTGTAAGTACTAAATCATTTCTTAATAAACATACATGCTTTGCTAAAAATAGAGACAGGCATTTGGTTAAAATCAAATCGACGGCATCTGAATAGCATCCCACATTTAATACTTTTTCTGCTGCATTGCATACTTATTGCACAAACCTTCAATGTTAGGATCTGCAGGGTTTATGCTCATATACCTACTGCACAAGATAGAGGTATTCCACTGATTCCTATATGAAACTCAGAGCATCGTACTGCATTTCATCTTATTTTTCTTGCTAAAAATCAAGAAAAAATGTTTCTGTCCCTTTAAAGTAATGCTGCTTCAACTATCTATGACTTTAAAAAATGTTTGCTGTTGCAAAAATTTAATAATTTTTGTTGGAAGGAGTGTTTGCAATTGTACTTGGAAAATGTATAATGGGCTTGAGGACAGAGCATGGCAACATTACATGAATATTACTACATTTGTGGAAATCAGAATTATCCCTGGTTAGCTACAGACTGGTCTCATTGTTGTTACATAGTTCATGTTATTCTAGCTATACAACATACAGCTGCGCTTAATCTTGGTGTGTTTTTACTGCAATAAATGGAGTTCGTATACAGGCTTATTTGGTTCTGTCATTCTCACTGCACCAGATATTTATTTTTTGTTGGTTTTTTTTGGTGGTAATAGCCAACATGGACTCCTTGGACAACTTTAATGCACTGTCAAGTAACACTACTGGGTCAGAAACAGAGTTTCAAAAGCTTAAGGAAGAAGTTGCAGTTCTCAAGGGGGAATTAACTAGACTTATCGAATTATTGACCCTCATTGAGGCTAATTTGGCTGTTTCTGCTGGTTGCAGTGCACCTGTGTCTTCCACTAGTTCTCCTGGTTGCTCTGGTAACCAAAATCTATTTAGGCAGGGTGTGCAGCCTGCTGGCGACTCTAGAGGGTGCTGTGACATCATTGTGGAAGCTGATGGCCATCATGGTGGATTTCTGACTCAGAATCACAAAGTCAACAATGGAGCCATTTGCCATCGTTTAGACCTGAATTCTATCAGCAAGGATGTTTCTGGTATCAATGAAAGGTCTTCAAAAGCAGCTAAAGGTACTGATATACTTTTTTCCTCAGAAATGAGGTTTAATAATAATTTTTCATCCACACAAAGGGCTGAGGGCTGTGATGTGTCTTCTAGCCTTAGAGGTGTTCAGTGTGATGTTCGTGGTAAACTTGGTGCTTCAGCGTGATGTTCGTGGTAAACTTCGTGCTTCAGTTTCTAAAGCGTTTGACTTTCAAGATACGGCTAGTTCTGGTTACACAAATTATGTCCAAGAAAAACATGATATACTGGAAAAAAACACTTTATAAAAATCAGCACTGTGCTGATTTTTATAAAGTGTTTTTTTCCAGTATATCGTGTTTTTCTTGGACTTGTGTTTTCCTGTTACGTTTACACAAATTATGTAGCAGGGAATGTTTAAGACTTTGTTTCACTCAAGGACAAAATTCTTTTCTTTGAAAAGAGACTTTTTAAATACAAAATTTGCAAATGGAAATTGTGTATTTAAAACAATGTATCAATTTTAAAGTTACACCACAAGGTTTGAGAGTTTTTAAATTTCCCTTTGGCTTAATGTATGATGCCAATATGATTGAAGACTGTGTGTGTTTGATAAATGGGGGAATGCATCTTTTAGAAAAAGCATTATTTTACAATAAACAGATGCAGGCAAAGATGAGCAAAGACTTAGAATATTTAAATACCAATATTGTGAATGACTTGCTGTTTTCACAGTATCAACATTTATATGAAAAAATTAACAGGGTAGAAAGGAAATACAATGCATTGTTTTTAAAGAAAAAAAGAAAGCGAGGGGTGTTAAATATTATCAAACTAAATCTGCTTACCCTACTAGTAGGTTAACATGCACGTCTCTGATGTACACAGTAATTCTGCTGGTAAGGACAGGGATATGGCTGATGATTTGTAGAATGATTAGGCTGAAGTGTATAATAAAATGGATGAAGGTGGTTCACAGGTTTTCAGCAACCAAGACGCTCAGAAAGGATAGCAAACAGAAATCAGGAGAGGAAATACACATACAGTCATGCAGTGCAAATTCAAAAGAGATATCCCAACCAGGGGAGGGGCAGGAACAGATATTAATTGTTGGAACTGAACGTATTATTCATATTTTTCAAGCCTTTAAGATTTATAATTACACAGACAGGGCTATTACTAAGGACGTTTTTTCACTTTTTTTCTAAAGGATTTAAATTTGTTTCCTCCAAAATACTGAATGTTGCTGACTGTTTGTTAGATGTTCAGATGTACACTAGGAAGTTCAATTTCCATCTCTTTTTTCCCAAAATCAAGTGGGGCCTACAAATGAGGCATGCACACACAATAATATTCTGAAGAAAAGTAGTGTGTTCAGTCCACCACTCCATCCCCTCATTAATGTTTTTGGGAAGACAGTGAAGGAAGACATGTATGAATTATGGGCTCAGAACAGGAAGTTTTATGCCAACTTAAATCCTAATGAGAGAATTCTCATGAATCAACTGAGGGGGGACAAGGGACTGCATATCATGATCCCTGACAAGGGAGGTGGTATAGTAATATTCACTTCAGAGGATTATTCCAACATTATGCAGAATATTTTATTTAATGAAGAGCATTATGCACAGGTTTCTAAGACCCAAATAAATACTGCTTATCAACGTATTGATAGTTATTTAGAAGAATATGGCTTGGACAAATGTATTGCTAATGACCTCCTTAATTTTCTTTCTAATTCCTCTCCTAAGGTGCCGGTTATATTCGGCATCCCAAAATACACAAAAGCATCACTGAACCACCTTTTAGATCCATTGTTGCTGCCAGTGGCTCCAAAACACACAATGTGGCATTATTGGAAGATAAAATGACAAAGCATGTAGTGGAGAGAGCAGCACATCTAGTTAAGGATTCCTGGGATTTTCTACGACAGCTTAAACAACATTTATGGGCAGCTGATTTGGTATTTTTAACTATTGATGTGAAAGATCTTTTCTCCTGTATTCCTAAGCTAGAAGGACTAGAATTATTTGAAGAGACACTCTTTACATGTTCCACCTTGAATCATGATAAAGTAAACCTGGTGTGTGAAACGATGGCACTTATCTTAGAGACATTTTTTTTTATTCTTTGAAGGCCAATATTTCCAACAAACAAGAGGAATTGCCATGGGGGCTGCTTGTGCCCCTATATATGCAAATATAGTATTATTAGGCTGGGAATTAAGATATGTTTTCCACAAAGAATTTTGGAACAGCATCCAGTTATATTGCAGGTTTTTGGATGACATCTTTATTTTGTGGAAGAGAAAAGTGGAAGATATCCCTGGTTTTATTAAGCACCTGAACAAAACTACTTCATTATTGGAATTTACTTATAGCTACAACACTAGAGGTATACATTACTTGGAAACAGCAATTTCCCACACACCTACAGGTTTCAAATCTAACATATTTCGTAAGAGTACTTTTTATAATGCTTACCTTCATTATAGGAGCAACCATCCACTTTCACAGAAAAAGAGCTTAGTGAAAGGACAGGCTATAAGAATTGCATGCATGACTTCAGAATTGAGTGATGTAAAGCAGGAATTTTTCACATTAAGATATCTGTTTTTAGAAAGGGGATACCCCAAACAGATGGAACAAATTATTGAGGAGGTTTATGTAGGATGTGGAGAAAAATATAAGCCCCTCTTATGAAACCACCCATTAACTAACATAGTCCCCACAGATCCTGGTGAAACGAAGATTTATGAGCATGCATGTATAGTGAAATATAGTCCTATATCATATGAAGTGAAAAACATATTAAAAAAGAACTGGTATATTTAGGGTAAATAATGATGTGTTAACTGCAGGGGGAGATAAACCAGTTTTTATCAGCAAGGTGGGCATGAATATTAAACATCTTATGGAAAAGAAGTTGAATTTACCGATAGAAGGTGGTCATAGTACTCCCTGTGGGAGGTGCTCTCAATGTACTAATATTTACAAAGCACCTCAAACCCAGCTAGCTAATAAGATGGCATCTAAGGTTATATTCAAGAAAGGAAATTATTTTACCACCAGAGTGGTGTACCTTGCTCTATGTGATATGTGCAACGTATTCTATGTTTGGAAAATGGAGAGGGCATTGAAATGCAGAATCTATGAGCACGTATATGATAAAAACAAGAAGGATACAGATGCATTATATAGGCATTCCCTTGCTTCTTCCAATTTTACAGGTTTTAAATTTGGTATTTTGGATATAGTGAACATAGATTTGAGGGGGGGTGGACTGGAAGAATTTATTAAGTAAAAAAGAGCTGGTTTGGCAAGTCAAGACTAGCAGCCAATTTTCCACCAGGTATAAATGATTCCTTGACAATACTTCCAGCTCTGAAAGAAAAATATATGCAACTTTAGTATTTTAACATTTTTACATGCATTAATGTGCCCACATTTTTAAACACATGCTGGAGGCATTTAATATATAACAGTTTCCTATTTGTAACAAGCTAGGTTAGCTAGAATATTTACACTTTGTGTATTTAATATTGCTCATGTGGCCATTTCACATGTGATGTTTTTTGGCAATACCATTGGCTCAATTTTTATCTATTATGTAACATGCACTGGTATAAAAATGTTCCTTAAATTAGTGTGCTTTATTCTGATGAAGTCTTCTATGTGAAAGACAAATGCGTTTTGATTTCGTATGAGCCATGGACAACCAACTCAGCATCCTTGTTTGCAGTTTCTTCAAAATCCCTCCGGGCCCAAAATGCTCATTTTTCCTATGGACCTACCACTGGGACAGTTACTATGATTTTCATTAATTTATTTTGCTTGTTTTGGCCATCTGGAAACATAAATGCACGATTATCTGCAACATTGGAACTGTAAGTACTAAATAATTTCTTAATAAATACACATGCTTTGCTAAAAATAGAGACAGGAATTTGGTTAAAATCAAATTGACAGCATCTGAATAGCATCCCAGATTTAATACTTTTTTGGCTGCATTGCATACTTATTGCACAAACCTTCAATGTTAGCATCTGCTGGGTTTGTGCTCATATACCTACTGCACAAGATAGAGGTATTCCACTGATTCCTATATGAAACTCAGAGCATTGTACTGCATTTCATCTCATTTGTCTTGCTAAAAATCAAGAAAAATGTTTCTATCCCTTTAAAGTAATGCTGCTTCAACTATCTATGACTTTAAAGAACATGTTTGCTATTGCAAAAATTTAATAATTTGTGTTGGAAGGAGTGTTTGCAATTTCACCTGGAAAATTTATAATGGGGCTTGAGGACAGAGCATGGCAACATTACATGAATATTACTACATTATTCCATATTATTCCAGCTATACAACATACAGCTGCTTTACCTAAAGGAAACATTCATAATGCTCATTTCAGGAGAGATACTAAAGACATTCCCAACCCAGCTGGAAAGGTAGATGTATGGGTTTAGAATAATGCTGCACAAAAAAACTGATTTTAAAGGACTTGCTGACATGGATTTTGGTGATGAGGTCATTTCTGGAACAGACCTGTCAGGGTCAAACAAAAGAACTTTTCCAAACCTCACTACAGTCTCCTCAGAGCAGGTATAAGCAGCTTCATAGCCACTGTCCCTTGAGTTGGAACTAGCACTAATGTCCAAGCTTATACCAAAAAACTATATGAGCACCTACATAGCTGGATGGACTCAGCAATACCTGACAGGACCAAACTGTCTTCCTCAAGGAAGAGTAAACCTGTCTGTTGGACAGCAGCAATAAACAAACTCTATAATAAAAGGACAAATTGCTGTCCAGGACCAAGAATGAGCAGGTGTCAAGCTGGAAGCAATCTCTCCTTTGTCTGAACAAGCAAATAAGGTCACTGGTGAACTCCTCTAAGGATAACTTGGAGTCCAAATTGGCCACATCAAGGACAGTCACAAGGCCTTCTTCACATATGTCCACAATCTCAAAGGTAACACCCACATCTGCTCAGAACTGGTTGTCAATATCACCACATACACAAACGCCATAGATATAGCCAACTTGCTGGCAGACAGGTTCAGTGAAAACTTCACCTCCCTGTCCACCTATCAGTAAACCAAGACATCCCCAGCACGTGCCACCCTCCCCTCATCACCAGAGAGCAGGTGTTTAATGCTCTCTCAAAGGCAAAAAATACAGACTCCATGGGACCCGATAACATCCCTGGCTGTACCCTACATGAACTCAGGCATGAGCTCTCAGCTCCATTAGGCACCCTATTTAACCAAAGCCTGAGCACCGGCTTCATCCCAGCTGAATGGAGGACAGCCACTGTCATCCCTCTACACAAAGTGGAGCATCCACTGACCCAGGCAATTATAGGCCCATCAGCCTAACTTACCTGATTTGCAAGGTCATGGAATTCATTATCATGGACCTTATAAACAAGGACATTGGCAACCTCCAAACTCTTGACCCCACACAGTTTAATTTTGTCAAAGGGAGATCATGCCTGTTAAACTTGGTCGACTTCTTCGAAACAGTCACCAAAGCCATGGATTTGGGGAAGATGGTGCACCCTGCCTAGCTTGACCTAGCCAAAGTCTTCAACACTGTTCCCACCTCTTGTATAATAGATAAACTCTACCAGCTAGGCATCAGCCTATATGTTACCAGATGGGTAGCTAACTGGCTCATTGATAGAACTCAGTCAGTCAAAATAGGGGAAGCCACCTCTACTAGTAGGCCCAGAATGAGCGGTGTACCCCAAGGATCAGTCTTGGGTCCTCTACTGTTTGGGATATACTTTTCTGAGGTGCAAGCTAAAATCTGTGGCTGATCAAGTTTGCAGATGACTGCAAGCTGGGCACTGTATTAAATTCCCCTAGTGATGTGAACATCCTCCAAGAGGGCATTACCCAAACTAATGACTGGTGCCAGAAGCATAGCCTCAAACTGAATGCCAAGATGCATCATTATCCCCTTTGATTAAAATGGAATCTCCACTAATTATCACATTAATAACAATGTACTAAGCACACAATCAGTCGTGAGGGACGTGGGCACCTGGACTTTTAACCACCACATTGCCTCCATTGTAAGGAAGACTTTATACATGCCCACCTCATAAATAAGGGTATTTCATCCAGGAACAAGGAGGTCATAACATCCCTGTACTCTTCCCTTATCAGACCCATTATCGAGGACAATACCCCCTTCGTCATGTACCTTGCCAAGCAAATGCAGCAGCTGGAGAGACCACAGAGGTTCCTGATCAGAAAAATCCAGGGTCTCAAACACCTGTCCTATACAGATAGGCTAAAACCCCTGTCCCTCTACTCAGTTTCATACAGACTGCTCAGAGGTGACCTGAGTTTGGCATACAAGGCCATCTCAGACCCAGCCTTGATGGAAATGCTGCATATCTGTAAGTCAAACTCCACTCACGCAACCCACATGCGAGGCCTTAACCTGGTCTGTGACATTAATAGAGGCAGGATATATTTGTGTCCCAAAGACTCCCCCCATCTGTGGAATAGACTCCCTCTCCATGTCAAGCAGAGTACCTCTCTAGCCCTCTTTAAGAGGAACCTGGACAGCTGGATGAGAAACAGAAAATACACCCAAATATATCCCTGGGATCCCAGCTGTGTGCCTGCTAGACAGGGTAAACAGGTGCTGACTTTGAGGGAACATGGGCAAAATTCTTGGTTAGGCTTATAAGGGCCTCTGGGTCAACAGCCTAGCATCATCCTATGAACCTATGCTTGTGGGGTGGTGAAGTCTATCTGGGAGCTTAGGAAGTTGCTTAAACTCTTGGATATTTTGAATAATTCTACCTTTGAGTCCATTTATTTGATTACCCAAGAACTGAGTGCCATGTGCAGTAATGTGCTGCAGAAGCCCATGGCACTATGATGCTGTCTTGGTCAGCAAAGGAGTGTTGAAAGGATGCAAGGAAAACTAAAGCTGAACAACAACAATGAATTTCTTTACTTAATCATAATTTCTGTTCAAGCCATCACTGAATGAAAAGGTTATTTAAAAAAAAATTAAATGCACTTCAGAATACATAGAAAGTTATGGCTTCTTGAAAAGGCTGAACAGTAAGGCAAAATGGGAGAAAAATGTAATGTACATGGTATGGGGAGCCCAAGATGGGGGAATCAGGGGAAAACTGGAGAGTGTATGTGTGTGTGTGTGTGGGGGGGGGCTGAAACAATTGGCTTAGGGTACCATGTCACCTAAGTTCAGATTTGTATATACAGACGTAACTAAACCCTAGTAACTGTAAATGTCTCTTTGTGCGATGGGGATGAGTCAACATAGTGTGGTACATAGGCCTGTTGTAATGTAAGAGAATGTTTGCAGCATGAATTACAAGGTTGCTTAGGAGAGGTGGCAGTGACTATACATAGACTAGAAGTGCCTAGCGGGCCCCCAACTTGACATTTGCTGGGCGACCCCAAAATTCTAACACTGGCCCTGAGCAGGTTCTTTAATACTATGCAAAAAAAATAAGATGATAACAGCAAAGACAGCCTGACACACTGACTGCACAAGTCCGATAAGTAAACTCTCCAAACTCAGGGCAAATAATATTGCAATCACTAGTTTGTAAGACAACCTAGTTGGGAGAAGAGTGTCAATTCTCTGTTTTAGCTTGATGATGCAGCTTACTAAAGTTGTATAGGGGAAAAATTGTTCATGACTGAAAAAAAAATTCATAACATATCAGACCATGCCAAATGTTTCATATAAGGAGTTCTACATCTCAAAATACTCCAAAATCTTGAAAGCAGCTGAATCTGGCACTGATTTTAATGGCTATTTGTTAAATGCAGTCAGGAGAGTAGCTAAATCACTGAGGAGGGTAAGCAGGCTTTTCTAGCTTTGCCTGCAGAGTTTTCCTTTCATTGGTGTTGACAGTGCCTTGCATGGTTAACAAGTTCCTGAAACACATTATCAATGCACAGCCAGAAGTATTACTCTCCTTCAGATTAAAGCATGTCAGAAAACAAACCTTACAGTTGGTAGTGACTATGGTATCACCCATTCATATTGAAAGACTTTTCAGCATATAGCGCTCAGCCATCCTGATCACTTTAATTAGCTGCTCAGTTTACATGCTATTTCCATTGACTTCAGTGCTTCTCTATTCTGAGGAACACTTCTGTGTGTCTTAAAGACATTACAGTCTCATCTTTCATTTTGGGTATGACAGAGCTATTTCGTCGTGGTAGCATACCTTAAGACTGACTTCTAGCCTCAGAATACATTCATAGCTTACATTCCAAAGATATGTTGGTAGCTATGCTACCTTTGATTCCAAATTACTCCTTAGACAGGAATTGTTCTGCACAGTATGATAAATAACACCAGCAGCTGTTGGTTTGCCTTATAAATGTAACTTAAGTTTAGAAGATAATTACACAGAGCATGACAAATGATAGCTGGGGCTATAGCAAAACATGATTTACTGAATAAAGGTGATGACTGAGTCATCCTGGTTATAGAAGTATAACCTCTCCCAAGGTGTACAGACTTTGGTTAGGTTACATTTTTACCTTATTACATCTGATCTAGTTCTTTAGATAAGAATGGTTATTTTGGTTTGCAGAATTACATGTAACTAAATGGTCCTATCCATGTGTGGACTCGGTATTGTAGATTCATACTGTTACCTTGTGTAGTGGTATGCCATTTTTATTATCTACTTTTTTACATTTTAAGGATAAATATAGCAGAAAACATTAATAAAAAGAACAGTGTAAAACAAAAAGTATTACTTATAAATTACTCTTGAATAAATCTTTTCTGACAGAATGAAGGTTGTTGGGAAAAATGAATCAATATTCATAATATAAAAAAGTATGATATACTCTTTTAATTAAGTAACATATTGCAGTTGTTTTCTGCATCTTTGGCTTACTGAAGAAAAGACAGACCATTTTCTCTGAGACAGCAACACTTAGTAATCTTATAAAGAGAAAAGCATATTTGTGGCTGATTTTGCAAGAGTTTTATGCTTTGCCAGCACTGTGGTTTATTGTGCTTTACGTTAAGCATTACTCAGCATTAAAACTAGGGTGACTAAGCATCTGATGATGTTACATTTCCTAGAAATTACATTTAACCTGATGACTATTAGACCTCGTAAAGTCACATTGACGAACTGACTTTTACAACTGCAACAGCTAGACTAAAATTGTTTGATGATTGCATCACTACACTGCTGAGTTCTTCCCTTTGGGACACAACAGCTCATTCTTATGGTATGGCCACATTGGGAGGTTGTTCTGTGCTGCACCACACCTTCAAGTTACTGCGATTATATGTATAAAAACAACACAAAAAAAAACTCTGAATTTTTCTAAGCATCTGTATTTAATTTCCTATCACACATACTAAGAAACATAAAATGCCAGAATAAATCACATTGCCATAATCGTACAAGTTCTTTGGCTTCCTCATTAAAAAAATCTGTATTTCTGTAAAAGTTTTAGGTTATAAGTTATACAAATTGCTGAAACAATGCATTATAAATAAATGTTATTGATTTCAGTGCATTTTAGTAAGAAAATATATATTCTGTGATATTTTTGTAAAGTCATTTTTTAAACAGAAGTTCTGATGTATCTTATGTTTCATTATTTTCATTTCCCAAGGATGCCAGATGGCTAGAATTTAATATTAAGTAAAGTTATCACACATTACACTAGACTAGACAAGACTGTAGGGTGTACCCTGGAGATGGCCCTTACATCTCAAGTTTCAGTTTATCTTTCTTAATTAAAGGCAGAAACATGTTTCAAAGGTATAGGCACAGTGTTGGATAAGAGGAATCTAAGGAAAGCTATCTATTCCTTAACTGGTTAGATATTATGGGGCAATACTTCTGCAGGCCATAACCAGTGCAAGCGTTTAACTTGAACTTATCATCAGCATTCAGACTTACTCAGAATACCTCATGTGCATTATGTACTAATTAGTGTCCTTCATCTGTAGTCTATTTGAAATCATGATTGCAAATTGACCATAAGGCGCACTTTGCAATCAAGATTTCATGTATTAATGAGTACAATATGTACAGTGTTAGATATCTGTTGCATCCTCTTTTTCCTAGGTCTTTTTATCCCCTGGCCAGTTGGCAATCATACCCCCAAGTATTTGAGCTATATTCCCTTATCCTTTTTAGCTCCTGAAGGCACAGGGAGAGGTGCATGAAAGTCAAGGATGACAGGTGTCACCTTGTAGAAAGGTAAGATTTTCTGCTTGTACGTATTCATGACTTACACCACATTACTCTCCCTTCTTCACTCACTTCCTTACGTCTACCAATTTCTGTGCCATGGCTTTCTCTCTAAATATACCATAAGCCTATTTTTCTCTTGCTTCATATTGGAGCTCCTGTCTGTATTATACTAAATTATCTTTAATTTCTGTATAAACTAGCTAAACATTTTCAAAATATTAAATCATTGTCATATAACATGTATCTATTCTTAATCAATGTTTTCATATTATGTGTAATTTGATATAATTATTTAAACTGTAAATGTGTTTCATATTATTTTTTTAAAGATTGTAAAATTATTGTTCTTAAAATGTTTTGTAATACTCTGGAGTTTTTCTCCCTGGGCCTATGCTGAAATTGGGTTCCTATCCAGTTTTACTTCCCCATTAATTAAATGTCAGTAAATAAATAAAAATAAATAATCTTATGATATCTACCACTCTGACATGGACAGTGGCATGTATGCTTTCACAGGATCCACAACATTTCTTTGATATATCAAAGCTGATATCATAAAGGCTGAGCAACAATATCTTATTAATTACAGCTCCTGTACACACAATCTGGTAAAACAGTTACTTGCACCCCTTATTTCATAAGCAAATGACACTAATAAAAAAGCTTTTTGTAGGGAGTCAACCTCCTCTTCCTTGTACCCTCTATGTTGAAAACTTCCGTACTTCATTACTCCCATTCCAAGACCACTTCTCCTCATTAACAGAGCCATGACTAATAGGTAGTATAAAATCTATCTATCACTTTCTCTGAGAGCCTAAGAGATAAAGCCACACATTGAATGGTAACATTCAAGCAGTGTGGTCTGGCCACCCACAAAATAGTGACATCCAAGCACTGTGGTTTGCTTATACATGAAGCAATGACCAGTACATCAGCACTGTCAGCTTGAATTATTATGCTCAAACAACTGTGACTTGAGCTTGCATGACCTGAGAAAGTGAAATGAAATCATTTTCATTTCCATGCATGTGCCAAAACCTGACACCGCATTGTGTGCTTCTGACAAACCATAATGGTGCTACTTTACTTTAACACCTAATCACCACAACATGACAGTGATTCAGCAGAATGGGCTACCTCCCTCACCCACAGATGGTCACTCCCCTCCCATTATTCCTAACCACCTCCTCCAGTCCCTAGGGTACTAGTAAGTCCAAGGACATCTGGTCATGGTCAAAGCTTCACCCTTCTGAGTACCAGAGACAGACTGTCTTGTTCACATCTAGAAGAAATCTGTAGGATCTCGTACATTATTCCCAGTGGTGACTTTGGGATGGCTGTCAAGCACTGATACCATCCATGCTAGATTATTGCTGTGCCCTGATTTAGGTCAATCTTTACATTAATATTGCATGAACACTCATGAACCTGCATTGTCTTATTAGCCATAAATTTTGCAACTGCTTTATTTATCTTGTCGGAACTGGGATCTGCTGTCTTTATGAATGATAGTTAACTGTTTTCTTTAACCTGTGTAACTCAGCCTTATTTGACATCACTGCACCCTTCTGAATCTTGTGACCTATCACTGTATTGCCTTGTACATCAGTTTGCAGGCTGAAATATATTATCCCCTCCTAAGGACACCAAACAAGGAAACCTTTACTGTGTGGAAACACTTTTTTTCTCTAGCTACATAGTATGTATTTTTAGCCATTTCAACTGATACATGATGTACTGTATTCACCATTAGCCTAGCCTAGCACTATCTGTGGTATGCACACCTAGCCAGGTCACTTGCTGTAGTTCCCCCAGGTCTATATTATGGCATCTAATGGGCTGTTAACCAAATGCCCTGTTATCGACACATATTAAGCGAAATAAAAAAAAACGAACTGCCACAAAAGTGAATTTTTTTCCCAGTGTAAAAAATCAATTGGCTGTCATCAGAGATCTGCCCTTTCAGTATATTTAGTTAGGGGCTTTGGGGGGCACAGCCTTCCACATGGGAGTGTGTGGGGTGTGAAGAAAATTCACTTTTGTGGCCGTTCAAGGTTTTTGTATTTCACTTAATATGTGTCAATAAAAGGGTGTTCAGTTAACCTGTTCCATGCTGTAATATTGACGCTTCATCCCCATCTCTTCTCTTAAATCCCCCTTCAGATGAAGCCCTTTCTCACTTCCCTTCTCAACTGCTACCAAGGGAAGAAAAGTCAAACTTTTACCTTTAGCATTACTCTGCAAACTGAGATATACTATTTTGTTTGATTTTTAACTAAATTTCTGGTTAAGAACTTACCATATAGTCCAACTCATAAGCTATGGAAGAACTCTGCTGAGTAAACAGATTGTTTTCTGTTGCAATCTCTCCGGACTGGTTCTAACCCCTTCGTTCACCCTCACTCCACTTCAGCTCACTCCACTCCCCAAACCTACCCCCATTCCCACCCACCCCTGCAACAATTACCTTTACAGACCCCACCAATCACTAACTCCTCTATTCCTCCCACATATCTCCTCCCCTTTTCCTACACCTCTTACACTACACTCACAACAACCACTAATCCCCCGTTATCTCAATATACATTTACATATTCTCTCATTAATCCCTCTGCCCCAATAATGCTATTACCTTTCCTACTCACCTTCCCTCTTCTGCTTCTTTCTTACCTCTCCTCATATCACATACAAATTAATCCACTTAATCCCCCTCCAACATCTCCTCATTAAATACTATTCTCAAATATCCCCCACACTCTTCCTTACAACTAACCTTACCTTTTCCAAGATTAAGCTCCCTCCTCTCAACTCATTACATCCAAAACACAACACATACTACACTTAACCAAAACATGTTTTCTCTATCCTTGCAATACCTTACATCTTTCCGGTGATATTCATCCAAATCCTGGAACCCTCTGCAATTCACATTTATCTTTTCCATCCTGAACAATATCTCAACTATTTGACTGTACCACAAAATATTTGTCTTCATTTTCCATTAATCTTCATAGTATTGTCAATAAAGCAAGTGAATTTCAAACTTGGGTAGCTCAACACTCCCCCAGTATAATAACTATCTCTAAAACATGGCTCAAACCACACATTTCAGATAGGGAATTCCTACCCCCTGACTATAACACCCTCGTCCTTGACAGAACTACCAAAAAAGGAGGAGGCGTAGCAATAGTCTACTCCAACAATCTCACCCTGTCTCCCTTACCAAATCCTCCTCCTGGCTTTCACCCTGCTGAACTGTTAACTGCTAACTGTAAACTCAATAACCATAAAACATTAACAATTGCTGCTATATACATACCACCAGGTGATAATATACCTTTACAAGAACATACCCTCTCCTGGTTTTCCAACAATATAACTAATGATACCACCCTACTAGGCGATGTAAATATCAATTGGCTATGTCTAAATTCCTTATGTCCAAGCTCCAGCATTAACTTACATGGCTTCACCCAATCTATTTCAACTCATACCCACTTTATTAATAATAAAACTAACTCCTTATCTATAATCAACTGGATTCTATCACAACTCTCAATCCTTACTTGATGCCATTAGTGATCACTCTCCCATCTGTGTGCAAAGGTTCACTCCTCATCTTCCGAGACCACATAAACTTGTAGAATGCCGAGAACTACCCATCTTTCATCCTGACTCCTTTAACACCATTCTTTCATCTGTTAACTGGTCCTTCCTTTTTAATCTACCTCTTGATGAAGTTGTCTAACAATTTAACATCATATTTCTTAACACTCTCAACTCCCTTGCCCCTCTTTAAACTAAGAGTTAAATCAAGATGAACTCTCTGGCTCACCCAGACTACACTCACCTTAATAAAGAAAAGAGATAATGCCTGGAAGCTCTGGATAAGGACTAAACTCCCCACTGACTACCAAACATACAAGGAACTATGTAACCCCAGTAAAATACAACTTAACATAGATAAGAAAAACTTTCATCAGAATCCCCAATCCACACAAAATAAGAATCCCAAAATATTTTGGCATTGTGTTAACTAAACCCTGTACCCTGGAAACCCCACTACTCCTAATCCCTGCCCTAATAGTTTTCCACAAGTGACTGCATCCATCTTTAATTCTTACTTCATTAACTCAATTAGTAAACTTAGCCAAACCTCTAACTCCACTGCTCCCTCTAAAACTCTTATGCCTTCTCAGCTCAATGATTCATTTTCACTAAAACCACTTCCTATAAACTATATTAAAAATCTTCTCCTCAGACTAAAACCTTGCTCTGCATCAGCTGATAACCTGCCTCCACTGTACCGTAAGGCTGCAGCTCACTCTATTGCCTATCTCATTTCCATTCTCATTAACCACTCTATAAGGGAATGCACTGTTCCCTCACTATGGAAACAAGTCTATACTATACCCCGTCATAAATGCAGAAACTCTACTGACCTAGCCAACTAATGGGCTATAACAATACTGTCTATATATAATCCTTGGGAAATGTGTACATAAACAAATTCTAGACTATTTCATCTCCCAAAATCTACTCTCACCTACACAATATGGTTTTTGTCCTCACCATAACACCACAACAGCCCTCATTTCATTCACAAACTCTATCTCCCAGGCCAGAGACAAACACAAGCTGGTCTCTTGTCTCTTTCTTGATCTCTCCAAAGCTTTTGATACTTTCTGTCATCATATTCTCCTTTCTAAACTCCCTCAACTCAATCTTTCTACTCCTACTATTTCCTGGTTTCAAAGATAACTTTCAAACAGACAACAAGCTGTTACATGGCTCTCCTTCCTCTCCCCCCTTTCTCCCCATTAAGATGGGTGTCCCTCAAGGATCAATACTTGGTCTCTTACTTTTCAGTATTTTCATAAATCACCTCTACACCTCCTGTCCGCTATCATCCGTAATACAGTAAGCAGATAACTCCACAGCCATCACCACCTTCGATACTCTCCCTAACCTATTTATCTTTCAACCTTTTTGAAACATGGCTCTTAAATAACCAACTCTTACTCATCCCCAAAAAAGACTACACTTCTACTCTTCCTCCCCAAATCACTGTCTCAACACAAATCCACATTCACCATTACATCCCTAAACAACACAATCATTAAGGCTGAAACCCATACTAAGCTTCTCTGTGCCATTATAGATGACCAACTAAAGTCTGACCTACATGTATTCCACTGTATTAAGAAAACTCATCAAAAATTAGGTCTATTATACAGAAATAAACATTTTTAATTATTGAGTCACACCAGACACTTGGCTATGCTTACCTCATTCCTAAACTTTTCTATAGTTCTCAAATCCTAACTAACCTATAATCTAATCTCCTCACAAAACTTCAAACCACTTACAATAAAATAGATAGATTTGCATCTAATAACCCACCAAAGTCACATCACTGTCTCACTATTACGTCTTTAAACTGGTTAGAATTTCCTTATCTTCAAATTTCATAACTTTCCTTCATTCATTCCATTGTACACAAACTCTCCTCCTGCCCTAACATCTCTTCTTTAGTCTCCCTCTGTACCCCTTCTCAAACTCTTAAGAGCTCTGCTCAATTTCACCATGAAATCTATAAACCCAAGAGCTCTTTTGGAGAAAAAATGTACAGCTATTTACCAGCCCTCTCTTGAAACAAACTCCCCATGTCTAAGAAAAATAAACAAGACTCAAGACTTAAAGAAAGCTCTAAAAGTTTATATAAATAGCACCTGGACATGTCATTGTAAATATCCTACTTGAACTCTCTACCCTCTTACAAAATCCAGCTCTCATTCTCTTCTTATATTTTCTCTTACATATGATCTTGCCTGCAACTTCTTACCCCAGTTCTTCTTGTATTTATATCCACTTTACTCCTTCCCTAACCTCCTTGTTAACTTTATCTTCTTTTCCACTTAATTATTTACCTAACTCTCCTCCATCACTATTTCCTCTACCTTTACCTCCTATCAAAATTATTACATATGCTTAATCTCCATTTCTATAAGCTGTATCCTCTCCTAACTTTTTATTAACTAGATTACTTCCTTACACACTATCCTATAAGCTGTTTTCCTCTCCTAATTAACGTTTTACTAACAGACTTACTTCCTTTCTCAGTTTTTAACTAATTCTGCTCAATTCTACTCCTACAACCCCTGGTTATACCAAAAGAAATGTGCGTAATAGTGTGTTATATCTGTAATGCCTGCATTTACTGCTATTGCATTTTACTATTGTACCTTACTAGATATTACAGCAATAACCCACGCCTGGGTGTGGGTAATGCTGGATTTACCCACGGTTGGTGTGGTTTGGTCATGAAGGCAAAGCCCAAGTGGCCAAACAAAGCCAACCGTGGGTAAATCCAGCATTATCCACACCCAGAAGTGGGTTATTGCTATTAAGAAAAAAAATAATTACTTTTCTTAAATAATGGCATTGTATAATGCCTCCTTGTTGCCCTTCCGCAGCTGTATGGTATTCTGCGGCAGTTCTGATGTACTGCGCATGCGTATGCCTACGCAGTACATCAGAGCTGTGGGCAAAAGCAACGGAGAAAGCAAGATCTCCGTTGCTTTTTAAAAACTGTTTTGCTATGTTAAATGGGTTTAATATAGCGAGACAGCTTTAAAAAAAGCAACGGAGAATCTCCGTTGCTTTTTTAAAGCTGTCTCGCTATGGTAAACCTATTTAACATAGCGAGACAGTTTTGAAAAAAGCAACATAGAAAGCAAGATCTCCATTGCATTTTACAAACTGTCTCGCTATGTTAAAGGAGTTTAACATAGCGAGACAGCTTTAAAAAAAGCAACAGGCCACCGGACCTTTTTCCATTACTATAACTCTGATGTACAACGTGCACGCTGACCAATCAGCGTGCATGTTTTTGAATATTGATGGGGGGTCGTTGTATAATGTGATGTAATAACTTGTTATACTGTGGAGCTTTTCTCCCCAGGCCTCCGATGAAAAAGGGCTTTTGCTCAGTTGGAATATCCTGGTTAACAAATATCAAATAAATAGAATAAATAAATATCTGTACTTCTGCTTAAGTGACTGCTTAACATCTGGTTTGAAATATGATCAAAGACATTTTTATTCAACCAAGCTTTACACATAGATTAACAGTTCTTACACATTGTAAGTCTTAATTTTAATATTTCATTTGTATATTACATTACTATTTTAATATTGTATAAGTATCTTGGAACTTAATAAATGTCAACTAGCTTCAATTTGATTTCTTTATAATTAAATTCACTGCACATGAAAATACAATAAGCTTAATAACATCATGTAAAATAATGTCCCTTTAAACATGATATTTGCATACTGCATGGCACATAGTGCTCAAGATATAAAATGTTGTCAAGTCATTTATGTAAATATGCAACATTTTTGCATATTTGTTATAATCTATTAAATCAACTAAGTTTAAAAGGTGCATTGAAACCTATGAAGGTTAACATCATGATGGAAATGTTGAATGAATCTTTCTGAGCTGTTAGCAAAGCTACAATGAATAGAAGTGTATGTTCAATACTTTTCTTAACATTTCACAAAGGAAGTAACTTATCGGAGAAAAAAATAAATAAATCCAAGTTCATAGACATTTAGTGCAATGTGCAACACAGATTAGCACATGCAGCAGAGTGAAAGAGACAGAGATAATATGGTATTGCAGTACATGCAACTGCACTGTGGTATGGAAATGAGAAATACCATGCAAATGACAAATGTCAAATATGCAAATCATGGCATCAAACATGAAAGTGGTTCAAAACTGTATAAAGCAGGCACACTAAAGTGTATTGCTATTGTGACCACTTAGGAGTCTTGCTGTATGCCATGTGACTATGGTGGGAGTGGCAGTGAGTATAGCCAAGCACCAAGCTATTGAAGCACACACCAGCAGACAGTAGAATGATACCTGGTGGGCAGGGAGACTATATGACAACTAGTCAAACTGTGTCACCCACAAGCAGAATAAAGGGGGGCTGCATTTAATGCCCATTCCAATGGACACATAGTTGTGTGTAGCATCAACTGTCTTAGCTACAGGGACCTGTCAGTGACAAGCATGGGACATTGTATATCTACTTCCACAGAGTTACTGTATATAGTTCCTATAATCCACTGATTGTTACCTGCATGTAAGCATTCTCATGCAAAATGATACATGTGTCATATCATGCTAATAAGGACCTTGTAGCACTGTGTTTATTCTAATGTGTTAATTTGCTGTGCTGTCTCTGAATCGCATCCATTAAGCAATGCTTTTCCCAACCCAAATGGTGGTGGCATGCTTGGTATGACTCTACAGGAACATGTGGCCAGTTTGCAAATGCATTCAGCCAGTGTTGACCTATTATGCTAGCCCTTGGCTGGCTGAAACATGTGATTTTAAATGGTTCCCTATTTAAACAATGGTAAAATTCATATGATTTTATGTACTGATGAAGGGTGGCTAACCCGAAACCTTAAATTTTTTGGAGTGATTGTTTGCAGTTCCTCATACAATACCACAACTCCTCTCTAGGCACCCTGTCATATGCTTTCTCTAAGTCTACAAAAACACAATGCAACTCCTTCTGACATTCTCTGTACTTCTCCATCAACATTCTCAGAGCAAACATCGCATCTGTAGTGCTCTTTCCCAGCATGAAACCATACTGCTGTTCACTAATCATCACATCCCTTCTTAACCTAGCTTCCACTACTCTTTCCCATAACTTCATGTTGTGACGGATCAATTTAATCCCTCTGTAGTTACTACAGCTCTGCACATCACCCTTATTCTTAAAAATCGATACCAAAACACTTTCTCCATTCCTCAGGCATCCTCTCACTTTCTAAGATTTCATTAAACAATCTGGTTAAAAACTCCACTGCCATGTCACCTAACCACCTCCATGCTTCCACAGGTATGTTATCTGGGCCAACAGCCTTTCCATTCTTCATTCTCTTCATAGCTATCCTTACTTCCTCCTTGCTAATCCATTGTACTTCATGATTCACTATCCCTACATCATCCAACCTTCTCTCCCTCTCATTCTCTTCATTCATCAACCCCTCAAAGTACTCTTTCCATCTCCTCAACACATTCTCCTCGCTTGTGAGTATGTTTCCCTCATTATCCTTTATCACCTTTACCTGCTGCACATCTTTCCTAGCACGGTCCCTCTGTCTAGCCAATCGTACAGGTCCTTTTCACCCTCCTTAGTGTCCAAACTTTCATACAACTTTTCATATGCCTTATCCTTAGCCTTCACCACCTCTCTCTTTGCCATACACCTCATCTCCTTATACTCCTGTCTACTTTCTTCATCTCTCCGACAATCCCACTTCTTCTTTGCCAACCTCTTTCTCTCTATACTCTCCTGTACTTCCTCATTCCACCACCATGTCTCTTTGTCATCCTTCCTCTGTCCAGATCTCATACCAAGTACCTTTCTAGCAGTCTCCCTTACTAGCTCTGCTGTAGTTACCCAGCTATTTAGTAACTCTTCACTGCCACCCAGTGCCTGTCTTAACTCTTCCCTGAACTCCACCTCACAATTACCCTTTTTCAATTTCCACCATTTGATCCTTGGTGCTGCCCTCACACTCCTCCTCCTCTTTTTGATCACCAACGTCATCCTACAAACCACCATCCTATGCTGCCTAACTACACTTTCACCGGTCACCACTTTACAGTCTCCAATCTCCTTCAGACTGGCCCTCCTACATAATATATTACCTGTGTGCATCTTCCTCCACTCTTGTATGTCACCTATACTCCTCCCTCTTGTTAAAATACGTATTGACCACAGCCATGTCCATCCTTTTCGCAAAATCCACTACCATCTGACCTTCTGCATTCCTTTGTTTAACACCATACCTACCCATCACTTCCTCATCCCCTCTGTTCCCTTCACCAACATACCCATTGAAATCTGCTCCAATCACCACTCTCTCACCCTTGGGTATAGTCATCACCACTTCATCCAATTCACTCCAAAATTTTTCTTTCTCATCCACTGCACACCCAACTTGCAGAGCATATGCACTAACAACATTCATCATTACACCATCAATTTCTAGATTCATAAACATCACTCTGTCTGACACTTTTCACCTCCAAAACACTCTTAGCATACTGTTCCTTCAGAATAACTCCTATGCCATTTCTCCTCCCATCCACACCATGGTAAAACAATTTGAACCCTCCTCTGATACACCTTGCCTTACTCCCCTTCCATCTGGTCTATTGCACACACAATATACCAACCTTCCTTCTATCCATAATATCAGCTAGCTCTCTCCCTATACCAGTCATACTGCCACCATTCAAAGTTCCGACCCTCACTACCACAGTCCTACCCTTTCTCCTCTCTTCTTGCCTTCGGCCATGCCTTCCACCTCTTCTCCTCCTTCAGCCAACAGTAGCCCAATTTCCACCAGCACCCTGTTGGCTAACAGTACTGGTGGCTGTCGTTGTTAACCCGGGCCTCGACCGATCCGGTATGGAAATATTTACTGGTGACTGCATGAAATGATTTGGCGAAGTTTTACGCCAGATGCCCTTCCTGATGCAACCCTCCCCATTTATCCAGGCTTGGGACCGGCACAAAGAAATATACTGGCTTGTGCATCCCCAGTGGCTGGGTTAATTGGTAACATATCTAAATAAGATTATATATTATTTTTTATAAGACCCATTGCTCCTACTACTGTTGAAACTGTCTGGGTATCTTTCTTCCACATGGCTCTCATTTCTGCCTGCAGATCAGATATTTTCTGACTTTGTGTCTCTTTGTTCACAAGACAGTGTAGTCACTGGGTGTGGCGAGATCAATGCTACTTTTGTCTTCTTTTCTTGGACCACTATATCTGTTTTCTAGCATCTATCTTTTGAACTGTTGGTATTGTGTGATCCCATGTGATATAAACTTCATCATTTTCTATGATTCTTTGTGGCTCATGTTTCCATTGTTTTTCAGCTACTTTGAAATCATATTTTTGCACAATCTCTAGTGTAACAGTCTCGCCACATTATTATGCCTTTCAGTATACAGTCCCTCTGCCATTAGTGCATCGCAGCTAGCAACAAGGTGTGTGATTGTTTCCAGTTTGGTTTTACAAAACCTACATATGTAAGTTTCTCCCACATGTCCAATGGACTTTGTAAACCAGCGTGTACGTAGCTCACTGTCTTGGGCTGCCAATATTAACTTTTCATTTCTTGGTTTCAGTTCGTCTCTCCTTAACCATTCCTGCATTCGTTCTTGATCAACATCAGGCTCTTCCAGAAGTTTTCTATACTTGCAGCTATATTTATGTTATTTCCACATTTCTTGCCTTCTCATCAGGTCCTTCACCTTATATTCTTTCTTTTATTTTTTGGCACATTCAATTGCTGCCTGGTTTTTATCCACTTCTGGTTTGATTTAAATTCCTGCTTGACATTGATATGCTTCTGCTAAATTAAGCAGAGATGTCATCTTAGATTTATTCTCCTCATGTTTCAAAACTTTCACTACATTTGGATCTTGTGAGGTCAGTAAATATGTGTGGAGTCCCATGACTGCAGATCTATACATGTAATTAATTTCAAGGAGGCCCATCCCTCCTTCGGAACAGGGAATATATAATTTTGGTATACATTGATTTTTATAAATCATTTGGTAAGCATGAAGCATCCTTCTTGTTTTAATATCGAATCTATCCAACACTTTTTGAGGCCAGTCAATCACTCCAAAACTATAAGTTAGGACAGGAAGAGCAAATTGATTTATAGCTTGGATCTTGTTCCTAGATGTCAGTGCTGTTTTCAGAATTAATTTAAGTCTTCTAAAGTACTCCTTACTGAGCTTTATTCGCATTTGTTCATGTTTTATTACTGATCCTTCATCAATTCCCAAGTATTTATACACTGTCTCTTGCTCAATTTCTTTTATATCACATTCTTGTCCCAAACTGATGTTTTCCTGGTGCTGCAGTTTTTCTTTTTTAAAGGTTGATTTTACACATTTATCAAGACCAAATGACATTCCAATATCATCTGAAAAAGTTTTGACAACCTGCAGCTGAGCTTTCAGTTCCTCATCTGATGAGCTATACAGTTTTAAATCATTGACAAAGAGAAGATGAGAAGTCATTAGAGTTTGTTGTTTTCTAGGAGCCAAATTGTAGCCATGGCCTAAGCTAAGTAAACAGCTTAATGGGTTAATGGCAAGGCAGAATAGCAATGGTGATAGTCACCCTGGAATATCCCCCTTTGAATTTTTATCCCTGGGATAATAATCTGTCCTTTATCATGGCTTAATTGCAAAGTGGTCTGCCACTGTTTCATGGCTGCTGTAATGTAGTCAGTCAGTGTAGGGTGTATCTTATACATTTTTATGCACTCTTTTATCCATGAATGCGGGATACTATCAAATGCTTTTTTGTAGTCAATCCATGCCATACTTAGATTCTTTCCCTTCTTACAGTTCTCCACTATAACTTTGTTTAACAACAAATGATCCTTTGTTCCATATGACTTTCTTTTATTTTCCTTTTGTTCTACTGCCACAATTGAGAATTCTTCTAAATGACTATAAACTCGGTCATCGTCAATTCCTGTGTATAATTTATACTGTGTTGGACAACAAGTTATTGGTCTATAAGTTTTAAGGTGCAGGTTCACTCTTAAGTATGGGCATTGTTTTTCCTGTTGTTAACCAGTGCAGTGTGTGTTCAGGGTGTGCATATAAATAGTTCTTAGTCATAGCTAAATTCTCGTACAAAGGAGTTAATACTTTAAGCCAAAAGTTAGGTGCTGCATCTGGGCCTGGGGTTTTCCAGTTAGAGGCTTTTCTCAAGTTTGTTTCACTCTCTCTAGCTGTCATTTCATCCCATTTTATATCCTGTATATTTAAACTTCTTATTCTTTCTTTTACTTCTTCTATCCATTTAGCATCTTTATGTTCCACAGGATCTTCATAGATACTTCCCAAAATGTATCTACTTCCTCTTTTTTGGAAGTCTTTCAATTCCTTTTACCTTATTACTCAATTCTCTATAAAACTTTTTTGGGTCATCAATAAATTGCTTATTTTGTGCTTTTCCCTTATATTTATCTTCATATCTTCTAAGTCTTTCTGCCTGTTTTGAAATTTTTAGTTTGTTATCTCCATTGGTGCATAATAGATCCTTGTCTGTTCTAATACTGTGGATTGCTTTGATCACATCTATCTTTCTTAGTATTTTTGTTGATCTGTTCCCTCTTCTATAATCTTCTAACAATGACACTTCTTGTCTTAGCTGCTTTATAGTTTTCTCTATTCGATATTTCCATGATGGTATTCGATTTCTCCCCTTCCTTTCCAACACTACCTTGTGTCTCTGTGGTAGAACTTTGCAAGTTATTAATTTAGCAGCACAGTAATATATTCTATTTACTTATGTTAAATTGCATGGATCTCTATGGACAGTCCTAATTACTGTATTAATTTGTTTTATCAAGCTTCTGACTTTTGGGGCTTTATTAACCTTCTGCAGTCTATTTCTCTCACTGATCTTGATATATCTGTCTTTGTCTATTAAATCAAGCAACTCTTTTCTTAGCTCATTTTCTTCCATACTGAGGGCACATGCCTTGTTTTCCGTTTCCTGCAGGTATTCCATAGAAAGTTCTATAGCATCTTCCTGTGGCACATTCTCTTCAATTTCATCCTGTATCATCTGTTGTTCTGTCATATGGGAACTCACTGGTCTATCACTCCTCAACATTGATTGCATCAGAGTTTCCACAGTTTCCTGTTCCTTTCCTTGCTGTCTAGCTTCAAGTGAACGTTTATACTGGTTTCCTGTGGAAGGCTCCAAAATATCTTGATATGGCACCTGACCAATTGCTTTTTGTTCCACTGGTTTCCCCTTAATTTGGATATCTATTGGTCTATCCTGTTGTGGTGCTTTCTGTATTCAATTTACTACACTGAATCCTTCTCTTTGCAGCTGTTCCATAACCTCAATTTCTATTTCTTTGACTTTTCTATTACTAATCACTTTTTCTTCTGTTCCTCTTAGTCTTCTTATTTTTGTATTGCAAAGTTTTCCATATCCGGATTTCTTTCCCTATATTTTTCTTCAAATATCTTTGGTGCTGCTCTTTTTGTATTGGTTAGTTTTGCTTTCTCCATTGCATAAATATTACACCATATTAAATCTCTTTTCCTTCCCCCTGTCCATATTTCTTCTTCACACGTCTCCTGATCTTCTTGCTTTTCCTTATTCTGAGGACTCACTCTATCCTGCTGTAATGTAATCTGTTTTAGACCTTCTACATTAAATCCTTCACTTCACAGGCACTCCATAACTTCACCTTCTATTTCTTTGACTTTACTAATCATCTTTTCTACATTACATCTTTGTGCTATTAATCATTTTATTGTGAAATTTTCCATATCCAGATGTCTTTGCCTGTATTTCTCTTTGAATATCTTTGAGACTGCCTTCTCTATATTAATTAACTTGGCTTTCTCCTTTGCATAAATATTGCACCATATTAAATCTCTCTTTCTTTCCCATGTCCATATTTCTTTTTTATATTTTCAAATATCTCTAGGTTTTGTTGTTTATATTGTCTCACTTCCTCAGATGCTTCATTTTCCAATTACATCAAAATTTCTTGATCTATATACATTTTTTTTAAAAATCTGTTGCATTAATGAACACAAATTTTTATTTGAAGCTTCTGACAGTTTTTCCTGAGAAAGTATTTTTCTTTCTTCTAATTTCTCTCTTAATTGTTTTGTACATCTTGTGACTGGAAATTCTGGGCTTTTTACATAATAGTAACAATACATAATTTCTTTCTTATCCTCAGTAGTCCACTCTATCATCTTTATGGCTCTTCTTTGGCCAATCAATTTTTGTCGTTTTTGTGGACTGCTACTTCCTTCTACAACAGGGGTGCCATCCTCCCTCTGAGCCTGGCCCCATTGTAAGAATGTTCCATCCATGGATGGCATCCATGCACATGGGGCTAACTTTTTTTGCCTTTGAGTGGCTCTGTGTAGTGGTCATCACTTTTTCGAGTGCAATGAATCACAGGGTTGTTGTTTGGGGTGCTAGGGAAATCAAGATTTTCTTGTTCTTCCTGCACAAATATTATTCTGAATACCTGCTGGGGAGTGACAGTAATTTTGTGTGCAAGGCCTGGAAGATGCTCAGTGCTGGCAAAGGTATAGAAAACAGAGGTGGTGCCACCCTGACCTGCTTCAGCAGTGGGAGGCAGTGGTTAAGTAGAGAGCACCTGAGGTGTTGTAAAGTTATTGTTGTTCCTATTTGTATATTACCTGTTGTACTTGTGTACAGAGACATTCATGCTGTCTTTTACTGTGGCCAATGAGCACAGGTTGAACATTTAGGTAGGAGTGTAGATGCCACGTGTGGCACTCCTCTGGTATAACTGATATTGTATGTGCACTATATGTGTGCATTTACTGATGTGTGCTCTTTTTCTCATCCTGCTGCAGGTCCAGTTATAGTACAGGTTGTGTAGTGGAAACATCCACCTCAGCACAAGCCAGCAGGTGTCGCTTGCACTTGGTCACCAGTGGCCACCAGATCTGCATTTCAGTTGTGAAAAGGAGGTAACCCTATTGAAAGTGACCTAGAGGAATTACTTGTGGTTTATATAGCCTCTTATCAGGAGAAAGGTGAGGCTTATCTTCTGCCAGTGGGCCAGAAGGTTCTCTCATCAATTGTCTGATTTTGGTACATCTGATAAATACCAACAGCTGGATGCCTGCCATGTCACTGTGGAGTGCCCCCTGGCATTACATAGGTTCATAAGTTCATAGGTGTGTACTAGGCTAATGGCCCTGGAGCCTTTACAAGACTAACCCATAGGATTACCCTGGCATCGTGCCACCCGACTTTAGTTTCCAGTGCCTCTGTTGAGTAGAGCCACTGGAGTGATCCCCGGGGTGAATTTTCAATTCCCCATCCACTCATCATGATTTCTCTTGAAGAGGGCCACTGAAGTGCTCTGTCTGACATGTATGGGAAGTCTATTCCATAGCATGGGCAGTCTCTGGGTTATGAACCTGTCCCTCCAGCACGTTCTGTTGATTGTGGTAATGAGGTTGAGGTATCTGCAGCATGTCGTACGGAGGGATAGGGATTTCTTTAGATGTAGCATTTCTAACAGAGCTGGGTCAGACATGACTTTGCAAGTCAAGCAGAGATCACCTCTAAGTAGGTGATATGAGACAGAATAGTTGGGAGTTTTTTGGGTCTGTCCATATAGGACAAGTGTTTAAGGCCTAGGATCCTCTTTGTGAGGTACTTTTGCAGCCTCTCCAGTTGTTGCAGGTGTCTAGTGAGGTACATGCCAAATGGGGCATTGTACTCGATGACTGGCCTAATGAGGGAAGAGTAGAGGGAGACAATGACCTCTTTCTTCCTAGATGCAAAAGCCTTAGTAATGAGATGTGCCACATAGAAGGACTTTCTGACCACAGTGGAAATGTGGTGGTCAAAAGAGAGGTTGCTGTCAACCTGTGTTCCCAGATCTCTTATAACGCCTTCTGTGTTCAGTGGACTACTATCGATGTGGTAGTTCATGGGAACTGGGTTTTTCCCAAAGGGGATGATGACATTTTTTGTCATTGAGCTTAAGGCCACGGTTCTGACACCAGTCGTTGGTCTCAGTGAGGCCTTTCTGTAGGATGTCAACATCACTTGGGGAGTAAATAATAGAGGGCATGTCAAGTCATTGCCCTCTAGGCCATTTTGGCTTCTGGACATGACTCTTATCATATCCCCATTTAGTTGTTGCCTTCCATGCTGTGTTATTTCCCCATACATTATGCATTTCCCATCCTCCCACAAACTACAGACCTGTAAGTTTGTGTCCTTCGATTGCCATCTCTGCCTTTTGTATGTATACCACCCCATCTGTTGTGTCTGCAGTTTGTTTCTTTGCCTATCCTGCTACCTTCCCCTCTTCCTGTATTCCTTAGCCATTCTTCTTTACTCACCTCACCAACCTTTCTCATATATATATATATATATATATATATATATATATATGTATATGTGTGTGTATATGGAGCTACTTCTAATTCCCAAATGGCCACTTCATTGAACAATGGAACATTGAGACAACATTGCCGAAAAGTTAATTTTACGAACACCTGGCTCACCATAATGTAATGCCTGGAAAGTAACCACTTGCCTACCAAAACTTTAAAATGAAACTGAAGCAAATCAAACCTACCCAAGAGGGGGGATTTCTCCTCCCACACCCTCCAGCTAAATATACCAACTCCAAGATCGCACTATAGTGGAGAAAAGGGCAAAGTTCACCATGGGATCTTTAAAAGAATATAAATGTAAATCAGTTGTCTAAAATTAAGACTGCAGTTATGCATATTCTGTGTTCTCATAGATTTCTAGGTAAGTACTGGACTAGATGCCCTTGTAGAATATTTTAAAAATAACTTTTCCTCAAAAGTGAGAATCAAACCCTGTATCTCCTGTCTGTGAGTTAAACATTTTGCCAAACCTTACCCAGAAAATATGTTCTAGGTTAGCTGTTATTGTGGGACATTTTAAAGCTAGCTAGTTTTTGGCAAAGGTGAAAATTAAACCATGTATCTTGTATCTGTGAGGTAGACACCTTAACCATGATTCCAACCTCTCATATGAGTGTTTATTTTCAGTGTGCCTTAGAAATACTGGGACTTAGGCTAAAAAATGCATCCAGTGGCCTAACTTAATACCTAAAACATGGTAGTTTACTTAAGAGGCTTAGAAGTATGATCACACTGCTAAGATCCATTTTAAGGCTTTAGGGGACCACAAAAGGGAAGAAATTAAATTGATTTATTAATTTATTAAGTGTAAGGCAGCTTTTGGAGACCTATTTACACTTTTATAATATGAAATGAGGTACAAGACAGCAGTATAAGACTGTGAGACCATAATAAAAGTGTCTGGCTGCACAGTTGCTTAGAAATGTAGAATTTATTTAGTCCACTATGTCTAACAGATGGAGTATAATTCCTTGTTAACTGTCTCTGTATGCCATCTTCCACAACACTAAATTGCTGTATGTCCATTTTGTATGCATTCTTGATTTTATTTTGACTTCTGCTATTAATAGTTGGCTTTGGATACAATAGCTAATATCTTTGCAAATCATTGTGTGGAGAACAGCCTTGATGTGTGTTTTTTAATAGTATATTCATACTCCAGGTAATACTTGTGTATATTTGCTGTGCAGATATTATTCCTTAAATTTGTCTGCAAAACCTCAGAAAGTACACTTAACAGTATGCAGGAGGCAGAGGTACAACCCTCCGACAGTTGTGTATTGAATGTATTAAAGGAAAACTCCACCTTAGAACTAAACAATTTTGTTTGTTTTTTTTACTTTGTCTTTGTTTTCCGAGCTATTTTAACACCTCAAAATCACTGAGTGCTTCTTATAGAATTTTAATGTTTTCCACAAAATGGCTGCCAGTGGGGCTTGACATGTCAATGTGATCTTGTTTTTCTTCAATCCTTTCTCTTTCCCATAATACATTTCAAGTCTGCTTCATATGAGTCATGTTAGACATAAGGAAGTAGTGGTTTATTCCCATGCCATTTACATATAATGGGATTAGTATCAGTCACTGTCATCTTATATACGTAATAGTAGCAGGACTGCTACTTAATTTCTTGAAGGCCCTCATTTGTGTGTGCCTTAGTGCTTGTTTTACAATATACTAAGGAGTTATACAGCTGCAACCAAAAAAGCAGCTAAATTGCTGACCTTCGAGGTATCGTTTTGCAGTCAAGACGAAGTTACAGTCCCTCCACCCACCAGGAGCAACCTTAGGTCAACTGGTGCACTAGGCAAAAGGGCTCCATGGTGCCCCCCACCACACCACCTGGTGCCCCCATCCTGTCTATCTACATTAAATAAATACTGGAAAAGCGCCCCTGCTTGAGCGGCACCCTAGGCAGCCGCCTAGTTGGCCTATGCCTAAGGCCGGCTATGGCCCCCACACTTTGGTAGATGTGTTGCCACTTTACAAGAATTATAAGAAAAATATTTTCTGACTTTTCTCTAATTGCCACAGGCATCTTTGATACTGCATTTAAGTTATCTTAAAATGTAAAGTAGTATAAACAACCAACATTTGAATTTTAAAGCTTCGCATTTCAGTAATCTTATGCTACTTATATAAATTGTCAAAAGAGGTGACAACTGCCTTTGAAACACTGACCTAATTGTTCTGTTTTGCTATGAAAGGCAAACCTTTCTTAAGATCCTATTCATAAACAACTGCTGGCTAAATCCAAATAAGCCAGGATCAACAAACACACCTCTCTCTTCTCTTTATTCTGGCTCTGCTGGGAGAATCTACAAAACATAATGGAGCAACAGCACCATGTGATTCTGTTAACCCAGAAACATATCCCTCAACCTCACTCTCAGCACAAAAATTCTGGACAAAGCCAAAAAAATCATGGGGGTACAAAGGCCAAAAATAGATTTTTTTTAAATATTGCCCTTTTAAACTTAGTTGATAGAATAACATGTTTTACAGCTTTATCCATTTTCTGACGGGTATTGAAGTCTGAATCTCTAGTAACTTCTGTCTTCAATGATTTACCTGAATGCCACAAATTTTAGGAGGAACAGACCAAAAATATCAGGAAAAAAATCTGGACATTCTGCAAACATCTGGACAGTTGAGATGTATGCCATGTGCACTTTCTGCCCGTCTGTGACTGCCCTGCTGGCCTAAAATGCATTAAACTACAAGTTGTCACAAACTGGCTTTTTGTTCTCAGTGGGACTTCTACATATGAACTTTCTATACATTTTGTTTATTTATTTATTTTATGTATTTATTTATTTATTTATTTTAAATTTGTCAGCTAGATTAATGGGCTGATCCATGGACCATTTCTCTCATGACCAGAGGCATTCACAAACAGTATAAAGGATAATACAGAATGGCTGTTTAATAAGTTGCATTAATCACTCAAATAGCTAACATGAAATAGTGTCTCAAGAACTGCACAGTATTTACAGTTTCAAAGAGGTCTGGAAAGGGCATTTCCATTTGGTTACTTGCTCCATACTATTTCTAACTTAATAGATAAGGAAGCAGAGCAAAACTGTGTGGCATTATTTGAAATCTTAACTCAAGATGGATAAAACTGGCAAACACAGTATCCATCATTTCTGAAGTATCAACTTTTTCTCAACTTTATCTAATTTGGGATCTTTAAAAGAATGTACAATAAATCAGTATTCTAAAAGTATGTCTTAGAACTACTCTCTGTTTCTTTTGTTATTATGAGTCTTTCAGAAATGGAGATATTCACTTAGTAAAAAAGAAGTTATGTTTTTAATATAACGTTCCATCTGTGTTGTTCATCTTCATTCATTCATTACTGATGGGTGTTGGTTCCATCCTCGGATAGAGTCGGCCTTATAACAAGCTCGTGCCAGCCAAAAAACTCTCAAGCTAAGCTTTTACCCATAGTGCCCCTCTCCCTGTTACCTCAGATCAAGTTTACCTGTGATAAAGAAAGCAGAGGCTTTTTCTGAGCAGAAACTTTAAAACAGGATTAGGACTCAATCTTAGGGGGACGGAGGATGGGACATAATGAATGAATGAAGATGAACAACACAGATGGAATGTTATGGTAAGAACATAACTTCTTTATCTGATGATGTTCATTTTCATTCATTCTTTACTGATGAGACATAGTCCCTAGCTACTTTGTCCTGGGAGGCCCTTTTGGAAGAATGTTCCTGAGTACCATTGAACCAAAGGGTGCTCTTCCCATGGAGACCAGGTCCAATTTGTAATGAGTAATAAAGGTATGGGGGGGGGGGTAGACCAGGTTGCAGTTGCACAGATATCATCCATTGAAGCCCTTGAATGAAATGCCACAGAAGTTGCCATTGATCTGGTTGAGTGTGCTTTGACATTGTTCGGTAAAGGAATTCTATTCTGTTAGTAGATGAAGGATATATAGTTTCTCAACCACTTAGATAAGCTCACTTTAGAAACAGGGTCCCCCAATTTTGGGCCTGAGAAAGATACAAACAACTGGTCTGATTTGCATACTGGTTTTGTTCTGTGCAGATAAAAATGTAATTGTCTATGTACATCCAGCAAATGAAGCCAGTATTCCCCTTTATTCGAATAGTTTGGAAAAAAGGCAGGAAGGTCAATCGTATGGTTAATTGTAAGTTCTGAGATAACTTTTGGAAGGAAGGAGGGGTTAGTCGGGAGTGATACTCTGTCTCTATGAAAGATCATATAAGGATGTTTGATACATAAGGCCTGAAGCTCGGATATGCATCTAGCTGAAGTTATGGCTACTAAAAACAGTGACTTCCAGGAAAAAACTTCTTATCACAAGAATTTGTAGGTTCGAAAGGTGTTTGTCAGGGATTGTAGCACTAGTGTTAAATTCCAAGGGTCAATATGTTCTTTGAAAGGTGGTCTGATGTGTGAGATCACTTTTAAAAAGGTTTTGCAGAGGCAATCGGAGATTAAGGATGAATCTTGGAAACCATCATGAAAGTTTGAGATTGCAGCCAAATGGATTTGAATTGTGGAGGCTGCCACTCCTGACTGTAGAAGATCTGATAGATAATCCAAAACCACAGTAACAGGAGCTGAGCAAGGATCTAATTTATTTTGTTGGGACCAAATAAGAAATCTCTTCCATTTGCCGAGATAGATTTTCCTGGTGGATGATTTGTGTGAAGCCAGAAGAATATTATGTACATAAGAGGTAAGGTTACTCTGCCTGGCTATTACCGGAAGTAGAGAAACAAAGCAGTCAGCTTGAGATTGGGAAGGTTGGGGTGCGTCAACCCCTGTGGATGCGAGATCAGTTCCGGAGTTGGATACAGAATCCAGGGCTGGCATACTAGGTGAGGCCAAAGGAAGGGAAACCAAATTTGTTGAGGCCAGTAAGGGGCAATGAGGATTACCTTGTTTCTCAGATGAAGGGCCTCCTTTAGAAAAAGGGGATCAAAGGGAAGGGAGGGAAGGCATAGAACCCCATGGACCAATCGTGTATCAGAGCGTCCTTTGGAAATTCTCCCTGTGGGGGGATTAGGGTAAAGTAGCTGCTACATTTGTTGTTTTGTGGGGAGGAGAAATGATCGCAGGAGGGCTGACTGCAGCAACTGAAAATCTTTGCCACCACAACTGGATTGAGGGACCACTCGTGAGGCAGCCTAGGATACATCTGTTCAGCTTGTCTGCAATCACATTGGAAACCCCGGGGATATGCGTTGCTATCAGAAAGTGGTCAGAAGCTATTGCCCATTGCCAAATTCTCATGGCCTCCCAACATAATGGGTAGGACTTGGTTCCTCCTTGCTTATTGATGTACCAGACTACTGACATGTTGTCGGACTATATAGCAATTGTCTCTGATGGAAGGGTGGATTGAAATGCTTGCAATGCTAAAAGCACTGCCCTCAATTCTAGGACATTGATATGCAGATTGGACTCTATATCTGACCAGGTGCCTTGAAAAGTCTTCCCTTGGTAAAGCCCCCCCCCCCACACCCTATCAGAGAAGTGTTCATGGTCACTGTGGCCCTGGGCTGAAGTAGGCAGAAGGGGAGATTCCATAGCTCTTCATCTGGCTTCATCCACCACATTAGATCCTGTTTGCATCATTGAGTTATATGTATCTGAAAGGACATAGGATGGTGCAAGGGATACCACTGTGTCAGTAGGAGCCATTGGAGAATTCTCATGTAGTCTTGCTAAGGGCACTATGGTAACTGATGCTGCCATGGAACCCAGGAGTTGAAGAACCGCCCAACCTGAGACTAGGTTTTGACAGAGTATCACCCGGATTTGAGATCTTATCCTGTGTAATCTGTGGTCCGGAAGAGAGACTAGGCAAGCATGTGTGTTGAAAAATGCCCCTATAAATTCCAAGGTTTGAGAGAGACTCAAGTTACACTTTCCCCAGTTTATTGAGATTCCTAGGGATTCTACTAGTTTGAGAGTGTAGTTTAGAGCTATTTCCAGTAGACACTTGGTGGGGTGGTGAGGAGCCAATCGTCTAAATATGGAAACACCCGGAATCCTTGAAGCCTCAAGTGGGCAGTTACCACTGCCATGCACTTGGTGAACACTCTGTGGGCTGTAGAGAGTCCGAAGGGCAGCGCGCGGAATTGGAAGTGATTGGGTCCTAGCTGGAAGTGAAGGAATCTCCTGGAGAGCTTCTCCATTTTTATGTGATAATACACATCCTGAAGATGTACTGAGCACATCCAATCATCTTTCTACAAAAACGGAAGGATAGATTGAACCGTGCCTATCTGGAATTTTTCCTGTTTGACAAATTTGTTCAGGATGCTGAGATGTAGAATTGGTCTCCAGCTCCCTGTCTTTTTTGGCACTAAAAAGAATCTTGAGTAGAATCCGGATCATATCTGGTCTGGTGGGACTGTCTGGATGACTCTTTTGAAACAGGTTTTGTATTTCTTGAGCTGCTGCTTTCCTTTGACTGGGTGGAATGTTGGGAATTCATCTTGATGACTTTGGGTGAATATTGAATGGGACATGATAACCTCTGGTTATGATCTGCTGCACCAATGAATCTGTAGTTATTGCTAGCCAGGCAGGAAGGTACAGGGAAAACCATCCCCTGACTGCTTCCAGAGGAAAGCAATTTGGCTGCTTTTCAGGAGTGCTGATAGGGTTGTCCAGAGAAGGAATCTCTGGACCCCTGGTTATGCAAATCCCCTCTGCCTCTGTAGGAGCCCCTTCCTGAAGAGTTATCTCCTCTGCCCCAGAGAGTAAACTTGCCACGTGTCATGGAAAGGACCCTGAGATTTCTTGCGCCACATCTTTCCATTTCTCTGGTTCCTACAGTAGGACAACCTACAGTTGAGGGATGGTAAAACATATGCCCACGGCAGACAGGGTCTTGCCATCCTTCTCACGCCATACCAATGTGTTTTTACTTTTGGGATGAAAAGTGAAGTAGCTTCCACTGGAGCATTCAGAAGGGAAGACCTAAAAGGGTCCGCAAAGTCAGAGAGGCACATCCAGGCATGACATCTCATAATAACACCTGAACCCGCCACTCTAGCCGCTCCTTCAGAAGCGTGGGAAATCAAATGCATGGAGGAGTTGGATATGGATTCCAGGGTAGCAAGCTGTGAGGCAACCTTGTTACGTACCTCGTCAGAGACAGCTCCAGCTAAGGTTTTGGGGAGTTTGGAGACTAAGTCTCTCTGAAGCCTAGTGAAATGTGCCAGGTAGTTCAAAGACCTAACAGCAAAGGAAGATGGAATCAAAGATTCACTTCCCTAACCTGTCCACCATCCAAGACTCCCTGTTTGGGGGGGTGGACAGTCTGGCTTTCCTTGGCAAGCTCCTTCTTAGTGGCACATCTACAGGAAGACCCATGGAACAGTGTGGATGTTGCTCGGGAGGGGATAAAAACTTGTCTGGTCTCCATGCGATTGGTTCAGTAGTATCAGGACTCTTCCATGCAAGCTTCATGATGAGTTAAACCAGCTCATCTGCAGGTGGGGTCACCCAGGAAGTAGAGGATTGAGCACGAAAAGCCTGCAGGAATACGGACTTCTCAGAGGAAGGGCTGGTGGACTTCCAGTCACCCCTCTGTTTTAGGATTTCCAGGATGTCTCCAAAGGAGACATAATCAAGGGGCAACTGTGGAGACCCCTCCCCTTCATTGTAGTCTTTATCTTTGGTGTGAGGAACTCCATGGGAGAGTCCACATGCTTCCTCTTGCATGTCCTCTTATGTGGTACCTCTTCAGCGGGAGTTTCTGATGAGGACTCAGAAGAGGGGACACCATGTGGTAGGGTATCCTGAGGCTCTTGTGCTCGATGTCCTGATACAGTGGTCTGTGTCAGCTGCGGGTCAGAGGGAGGACATATTTGGTGTTCCAATGCCAATGGTTTGCCTGCAGAGGCAACAGCCCTCTCCATCGCCTGGAAAACAGGTCCACCTGAAGAGGGATGGGAGCCAGGAACCGAGAAGGACAACCTCAGAGCCGGGGTCACACCCCACTCTGACAAACCCACTCCCAAGGACGGAACCCCAAGGGGACTTGGTCCCATCAGAACTCCTGGAATCATGGTAGAAGGCACTGTAGAAAAAAACGGTGTCGTACCAAGCACCCCAGAGCCTGCAGTCAAGTCCCAGTCCTGAGGATGACCCAGTTCTGAATGAATTGAAGGCCAAAGGGTTGGCTCCGGAAGCACAGTGAGATCCACCAGTGGAACCATAGGCATGGGAACCGTAAAGGGCGTCGGTGCCAAAAACTTCAATTTCTGCAAGGAGTTCAAAGGAGGAGAATAAGATGGAGTCTGTGGAGACAGACTCCCAAGTCTAGATGGGGAAGGGAGTTTTGGAAGGTGTAGCAATCCCTCTGGCCATCAACAGCTGGTCCACAAGACGCACCATGTCTAATTCCAAGAGGCTCCTGGTCATTCTTGTAGATATCCCAATAGGGAGTCAGGCTGTTCTAAGAAAGGGCTATACTGTTGCCCCAAGAAAGGATCCTCCATAGGGGAGTATCGGGTCTGTGTAGAGTGGTGTTTCGGCACCACGGTCTCGGGACTGGAGACCTGTATGGGAGGAATGTCTGGTATTGGAACCGGAGGGACAGACACTGTAGGCAAGCTTGGTGCCATAGATATGGTCGGTGCTGTGATTGGTGTTGAGGTTAGACTTTTTAATGATGGCACCGAGGTAGAAATTTGCAGTTTAGGCAATAGCAGTGCTGTAGACATTGTCAGTGCTGTAACAGGCGCCGACGACACAATTTTTGTAGATGGTATTGAGGACAGTACCATAGAAGCCAACTTTGAATTGACAAAGTCAGTTTTGGTACTATTTGTCTTGGTTCCTGTTTTCTGTCACCCGAGGGTGAAGAAGGACCCTGATGCGGTCTCTTTTTGTGCTCTTTTCTAGGAGGTGGTGAGCCCTCCGACAGAAATAGCCTCTGAGAAGGACGACTTAACAAGGCCCTTCAAAATTAACTTATTTTTTCTCTCATTAAGGGTTTGAGAGCTCAGCCCTTGGCAAATGGTACAAGGAGGTTGGATTGAAAGATGAGGAACCCCCAAGCAATATACACAAGACACATGTGAGTAACAATTTGGCATTTGGAGACCACACCGGTTGCACTGTTTGAAACATGATGTTCCTTTTTTCTCTGACATAGTGCACAACAGAATATCCAATTAACAACAAACACTAAGAGATAGACAGAGGAAAGTAGAGAGAAGAAAGGGAGGGAGAAATACTAGCAATGGTATTCAAAAATTTACCTCAGAGGATAAGGGAAAAGGCCGTACCACCAATGGTACTTAAGTATTACCAAGAAGGTAGTTGAAAAAGAGAGATAAAGAGTGGGTAAACTAACGACAGACTATTGAAAAGTATGTAGATTGAAAAACAAGGAAAATTATTCAGAAAACGGTTTTAATATGAAAAAACTTTAAGTACTTAGCTGAGAGCTGGCTTGACATGACTTTTCGGCTACACTGCAAATGAGATCTGAGGTAACAGGGAGTAGGGGCACTAT
The DNA here is from genome assembly GCF_019279795.1 of Protopterus annectens. NCBI lineage: Eukaryota > Metazoa > Chordata > Ceratodontiformes > Protopteridae > Protopterus > Protopterus annectens. The sequence goes on from NC_056746.1 coordinate 1,510,448,580, forward strand.
GGATAAAAGCTTGGCTCGAGAGTTTTTTGGCTGGCACGAGCTTGTTATAAGGCGAATTCCATTCCTAGGATGGAAGTGGCACCCATCAGTAAGGAATGAATGAAGATTAACAACACCAGATCATTAGTTTCACTGGAGTGTTCACAACCATTGTGTGATTTGTACATCTGCATAGCAGAATGTTTAACATTTCCATCTACTGCTTTGTTTTGTTGTATTTCTTTAATTTGTATGCCAGTATATGGAGCCTATTTAATACTTGGAAGGCTTATTTACATTGTGCATAGTTACTAAATCCATATACACAGTGGTCAGCAGCTTCAAATCTTGTGCAATTAGTCTACACAGCTAAATGCTGCACACATATACACATTTACACAGTGGTTCATAGATTTATATGGAACATTTTTTAAAGTGTACTATTTATCCATGGTCCCTCTCTCTAAGAGGAGCATTTATCTTTAATGACGTACTTAAACTTCACACTAAATCATATGTAGTCATTCTTATTTTGAATTACTTAGGGAGCAAGTTCCAGGTACCAGACTAGAAAAGTGTGTCCTAGTAAAAGGAAACCCACATTCCCCATCAAGTCCTCTAACTATTCTCCCACCCAGAACTAGCCTTAACTATCTCTAGTGCTACTACAGCTGGCAGCTTGTTATTGCAGTTATCTTTAAGTTTTTGGCCAGGCTAACCAGCTCAGTGTTTGCATACTTTTGTGAGGCTAACCTGCTTTTTACTGCACTGAAGTACAGTATACAGTTAAGCTGAAGAGAACTGAAAAATTAACCAAATAATTACAACCTAATCCACAATTTAGGATCCATTCAATATTAACACTTAATAAGTCATGTAAAATTGTTAGAATCACAGAAACAAACCATACTGGTTCTCATCTAATAAACAGATTAAACAGACAGCATTCCAACAGTTAAACATAGCAAGAAACTAAAGTCATTCTAGTGCAGGTTGGACAGGAAAATGCCATTAACTTATTAACCTCATCTGGGACATAGGAAGGTAATACTTTTAAGTGTGAAACTCCCTGAACCCTAAAAGATCTGCTGTTACCAGAGTTTTCAGTGCCACACAGGTAGATTACCAATCTAAGAAATAGCCAGCAGAGGTAGCCCGAACATCAAGGAAGCTAAGAAACAGGGATCACAGTGTTTGGCTGGAGCAAGTAGGCAAAAAATGGACACACGTATGTGGGCAGCTGGTAGGCATGGGCTATGGATGAGTTTAATATTGTGGGTTGGTTCCATTTCAGTAAACAGCGTAGCGAAGGTGAACAAGAAGTTAAACAGGTGTGTGGATATCACTGTGCTGTAAGGGGAGGAATAAAAAGGAAAAAGGAAGCAGCTGAAGACTTATAGAAGGATGAGGCAGTAAAGGGGGAAATAAGCATAAGGGACACCCGGAAAGTTAAGAAGAAAGAAGAAACAGAGAAGGAGAAAAAATGAGGTTGGAAGGTGCTACTATATAATGCCAGGAGCCTGGGAAAAGATTGGGAAATAAAGGCTATCCTGGGTTCTGACAAGGTGAATATTATTAACATCACACAGACAATGAAAAAGAGACACTGATAGAGTAGTTCCAAGATATGGTACGCTCAGAAATAACGTTAAGGGAAAGTGTAGTGGTGGGTATATAAATTATACAATATAATGGAGGAATAAGAGAAACGTGTAGGACTGAATTCCTGAAGAAGGATTATCCACACTGGCAGTCTAGCAAGTGTGGAAAATAAAAATTAGTCAGTGCACACCATCTAACACCATCAACCCCACTATCTAATGAGATGTCACTGGGTATTTAGGAGGCTTTTTTTAATATTTTACATTGCGGTGAGTTTCACAGCAATGTGTCATATTGTGTGAGCCAACTATGCATTTTTAGGGCCTTCTTTTTTCTACTGTTTTCCAACTGAAGAGTTGGTGTAAATAATTTAGTGTGGATGTTTTTCAGCTCACCATTTCCAATATTTAATTTTCTGTAAATGGTGAGCCAAAAAAGCAGCAGTTCTTTAGCGCCTCCTCTTTCAACCCATATCACAAGGTGGCATCATAGCTGGCCTTAGGCATAGACCAACTAGGCAACTGCCTAGGGCGCTTCTCTAGCAGGGGCACTTTCCCAGTATTTGTTTAGTGTAGGTAGACCAGAATAGGGGCACCAGGTTGTGTGGTGGGGGGCAACATGAAGCCCTTTTGCCTAGGGCACCAGTTGACCTAAGGCCGCTCCTGGGTGGCATATTCTGCTGGATAGAGTCAGGAATTGTACAAAGAAGAAGATGACGATGGGAATGACCAATCTCAGTGTCTCACCTGCCCACTTTTCAGCTGGAACATCTAGAATAGAAAGGGAACAGATCCTGATAAAACCTCTGACTTGGCAAGAGTATGTTCAGTGCTCCAAGAAGATACCACATAAACATGGTTGCCAGAACCATAGAGCGAGGGGGAGCGGGATCCCCCCCCACACACACACACACACTTTTACAGCTGAAAGACCTGTCAGGAAAAATTAATGAGGTGGAGTTTTCACTCTAACGTGGATTGGCACGGGAAGTTAAACCTAACTAAACTAGTTGTTCTTGTTCTCTAATTGCTCTGTGTTACAGGAGTTATGCTGCTGCTGTTTTGTTTGTGCTGCCAGAGTCATGCCGGTAAGGAGAGTTTTGTTCTTTTATTTGCAGGAGGTGTGTGTGTGTGTGTGTGTGTGTGTGTGTGTGTGTGTGTGTGTGTGTGTGTGTGTGTGTGTGTGTGTGTGTGTGTGTAAAATGCCCCAGTTAGGTTTACCTGGTAGTTAGTGTTACTCAGGCTCAAACAAGAGCCTGAAATCTCTACCCATACCACCACTTGTGATTCAGGGAGTTGAGTCAATAACTCTCCACTGTCCAGATTTTCACAGAATATTTGGCTCATACTTTTGGTCTGTTTCTCTTAAAATTTGTGTTTTTCAAACAAATCAGTGAGAACTGAATTCACTAAATAATTATAGCTCTTTAAGTTTCAGTCTTCCTGTCTTTCAGGAAACACATGGTAACATAAAACACTTTATTTTAACAACTTTCTAAGATTATACAAGCAATATTTAAAAAATGTGTCCCTGGTTTTGGGCCTTTGCCCCCCCCCCCCAAATAAATGTTGGCTTTTTCCAGATTTCTTGTGCTGTGAAGTTGAGAGATTTAGTTAATCATCAAGTGGATTTTACAAGTAGCTGAGAGCTTCAGGGGAAGAGAAGTTTAATTCTACTTATGCCAAGTTGTTTGCATTGTTAGTAGCACAACAGGTAGTATACTTGCTTGTGATACAGAAGACTGTGGGTATTACTCCCACAGTATGGAGATGGATCGCTGATACTGTACTATGTTCATAGGTTCATAGATTCATAGGTTGGTACTAGGCTATCAGCCCTACGGCCTGTACAAGCCTAGCCATAACAATTTCCTGGCTATTTCTTCCCACAATATTTACTTCCCTGGACCCCTGTCTAGCAGGGTGACTGACGTGATCCCTGAGGTAAATTTCCTATCTCCCATCCAGTCGTCAAGGTTCCTTTTTTAGTACTTTAATGGGAGTGGATGCTGCAGTCCTATGCATGTCCTCTTTTGGAGGAGTTACTTAGTAACTATGAACCCATTATCAGTTTGCCATCCATTCCCCATTGCGAACTTACTAGCTTATCATTTTTAATGTAGCATAGGCAATTTGTTCTTCAAGGGCAACAGGCACTTTATTTGTAGATGTCATAAGAAAGTCTTTCTATATTGCACAGCTTATAAACAAATTGATTGTGACTAGATCTAGAGATGTTATTGTCCCCCTTTACAAAGCCCTCATTAGGTCAATCATTTTGTATAATGTCCACTTTGCATTTATCTGTCCAGACCCATGCAACAATTGGAATACCCACAGAGATACCTTACTAAAAGGATACAAGTCCTAAACAGTAGGTCTTGCATGGACCACCTCAAAGATTTATCACTATACTCAGTATCCTACAGAGTGCTTAGAGGTGATGTGTCTGGCATACAAGGCATCCTCTGACCTAATATAGATGGACCTACTGAACATCAGCAAGTCAAATGGCATCAGAAATACTCAGTCCAGGTATCTAATCTGAATGTTGTGGAGCGATGGACATATATCCAGAACAGACTATCCATTTAAGTAAAACAAAGCTCATCCCTGTCCATATTCAAATGCAACTTGGATCCAAGGATGGGTAATCGAAAATGTACTCCAGGATTACCCCTAGTGCCACTAATGGATAGACGCAGTTCCTAAATGCTGCATCCCTTACATGGGTCCCCTCAAATTATCTATGATATGATCACAGTTATTCTTACTTTGGCTAATATACAATTATCAGCCATGGGATAGGTAAGACCAAGCAGGAAATGTTAATTCAAGCAAAAAATGGAAATTGGCTAAGCTTAAAATGTCCTCCAAGTGAACCTATATTGTGCTAGTAAATAGTTATAAAAAATTGCCCTTTTTCGATCACTAAGTGCCCCTGTCACCCCCCCAGTCTTCAACAGCTTCCGGCTCCTCTGCACATAAAATTGTATTTTAGTCTTAGTCCTGAAAAGGTCAGGAAACAATTAGGAAATGGATGTGATATTTACTTTGTCAAAAGTGACCATGGTACTATATGGTTCACCTTGGACAAACTAGTAGAGACTGGAGTGCCAAAGGCTAAAGACAGCACTGTTTGCCTACAGAAGATGGACTACATGCAGGTGGGAATGGACATATAGAAGAAAGAGGGACAGTTAGGAGATGTGTGCAGTGAGATGCAAATAGCCTATGGGTAAGATTCAGAGATATCATCCACAAAGGTACATTTGGGTATTTCCTAGAAGGAAAATATTAAGTAAAGCTCAGGCAAAGACCAAAGTTGCTGAGGAAGAAAATAAAAGCACTACTCAGAAACAAGGAGAAAGTATTCAAATAAAAGCAGTCTGGGGGGGGGGGGGTAATCCAGGTGAGAAAGGCCACAGCTGTCCTGCATGTCCTTCACTGTATGTAGCATGTTATTTTCCTACAATAATCCATACTATGTAGCATGATACTCCCTTATCTTTTGTTAGTTCCATAGCTTTAGTATTTAGTAGCATGCAGGTTACCACGTTTATGTGTTATTTCTGTTTTCTGGTATGCTGCATTATATGTTGGAGAACAGTTAATATTTTTGGAGTGGGGAATGTGCATTGAATGCAACCCACTTCTCATAGGTTTCATATGTTGCTGTTAAAATTATGTAGCCAGTAAACTGACCAATAAACTGTTTTGTAATAGAGTTAAAATTATTTAATTTGTATTGTTCTATTTAGATCACCATGCTGTTGATGTATTGGTTCATTTTCAATGATCCTGTTGAATTGTTGAATGACTTGTTGAATTTTGTTGTTGGTTTATTTGTTATTCAGTAAAGTTTATTACTGGCATTGGATAATCAAAAAAGGTTCTCCTAGGTCTCTTCATTTGCTACCACTTAACAGGTAAATTGATTTCTCATTTAAACTAGATATATGGTTCATGATGTTTTACCTTTTGCAAGTTGCTCAGTGGTACTGATAGCATCATACTATTTGCCTATGTGTGGACCACCACATCTATAATGATACTTTTTATTCACACGCACCGAATGCTTCTTTATAATTACACCTTGAATGGTAGTCAGTATTGCATAGAGGAGGGTTGTGCTTTGAATGCATCACCTTTTGCTGGCATGTTAAATTTCTGTATGTGACTGTGACATGCATTTTCAAATTGAAAGAGTGTGCATGTTTTGCAGCACTAGCTTTGTCTTTTGCTACTATATTTATTAGGGGTGTTTATTTACATGGTTTCTATTCACCTGGCCCTTGTCTGTGAATGACCACACCATACTTTTAAAGATTTTACATTTCATATGTTTATTTGCCTAATAGTAGCAGTAGTTCTTTGCCAGCATTATTGTGGACAGGAGATGCTTATAGGCAGACCACATTTTGAGTTTGTGCTGTCACTGTAAATGTTTGCATGGATGATGCATAAAGATGTTCTCTTCATGTGACAGCTTGTCATCTCTATGTGTCTTAATTTCTGGGACAAGTTATCTTAGATCTGGAGACCTTATGTCATGTTTTACCAAACTGTTTTCAAGGCCATGTGAAAGTGAAAGGGATATGTTGCTGCCTGCAGAAATGTGCCTGGCAGTGACCCCATATTGTGGTTTTCTGCTGCCTTTATTCTTAGGGTCTACTTTGCTCTTCTGAGTGCCTGTCACTGACCATTCTTACTACACATTTCAGTCACCCACAAGACAAACAGAAAACATGATTTATATTAATTTTACATTATAACATTTTTGTAGGGGTATCTGTGCCACCTGTTGTAGGCCCTTTTTTGTAGGGGTATCTGCACCACCTATCATCGGCCCTTTTTGAGAGGTATCTGTGCCACCCGTCATAGGCTTTTGCACTCCTAGTCTCTAAATTTGCTACCTCTAATGGTGCACCACCTCAGAGAAATAAGACTAAATGGTGCAACTATGGAAATGATATGTTTGAGATTGGCAGTGTGGAAACAGAACACCCCCCTAAGATCAGGGAGTATAAAAGGGCACAGACAGCCCCCCCCCCACACACACACACCAAATAAGATACACTATAAAACATTAACACACGCATACCAGCTTGGTATCTCAAACACTGTATATTTAGTGTGGCATGGCATACATCATTAAAACCAAGCAGACCCATTTTGTAGCATACTGGCACACAGCTCTGTTGGTTAAAGTCAGGGGATTACCTGCCTTGTCTCCTTTGCAGTTATTGGCCAGAGGTTATACCTTGTTGATCTGGACCATTGCAACCCTCTAGTTATCCATCAATTATTTATACCAAGGGATTGTTGACTATGGCTATGATGGAGTAGAAGGAAAGAATTTTATTTGATATGGTTGCCCTGCTCGATAATCAGATCATGTACTGTCAAAGGCATGTAATATTTCTATCCTTATTCTGGAGTGCCTTTTAGCACTCTTGAGGCTTGTACTGAGTCAGATGTTTGGGTAGATTGTCTGACCCTGTAATCTTCCTTGGGGCTTACTTTCCTTACTTTCCTCACTATGTCGAGTGACAGTGGATATGTGTACATGATGTTCTTATGTCTGAGTCTAGGATGCAGAGATTATAATGCAATGGTTGCAGGTCTCATGCTGAGGCTTCAGTTCATGGGAACCCACACAGTGTCAGCATCCCTTAATCTGATACCTACATTTGTGATTATTTAATTATTTGGGGTATAAGTTTGGGAAATTAGTTTGTAATATAAACTCACAAAGGATAACTGAAAAGCTTGGAAGCGTGCTGACTGGATAATGGTATGGTCTACTGGTGGGGTTATTACCTTCAGTCTTTCTCTAAATCACCAGTTAGGTTTTCTGGCATGAGGCACTGTCTTTTTTCAGTGTAGATATCGATATCGATATATATATATAGATACAGATATATATATATATATATATATATATATATATATATATATATATATATATACAGATAAATATATACACACACACACACACACACACACACACACACACACACAAACATACACAGCCCCCCCCCCCCACACACACACACACACCCACACACACACACACAATACTTTTATTTTCACTTTGATGGTTGCATAAGTAAAGTGCAAACCCGAAGAGATGGGAATAAGTATGGAGAAGACGTTTAGAAGCAGGGTTATTGGAGAAAGCATAAGCAGTCTATCCCTTCTTGAAAGCAAGTGTGAATGTTAAGACTAAATACAGAAGAGTTTCAGAGATCCTGATTTTGGAAGAAGAGGGCTTCCAGTACCTTAAGCCTTATGATGAAGTCATGGTGTAAACTATTAATAAATTTGTCTGAAACAAAGGTTGGTTCCAAACAGGATCATAGAAAGCAAGGAGTGGGTTTGAGTAATAATTTGGAGGAAACTGGGGTGGCATTTAGTTTGAGGATTTTGAAAATAAGAGTTAAAAGGACATTCTTGGCCACTCTGCCTGGTTTAAGAGGCAGCAGGATAAAACAGCAGACTTATTTCTTGAGAGAGTTTGAAGAGTGTGAAGATTTTTTTTACTAGGGTAGTTAACAAGAAGTGGAAGAGGTTTATTATCAAAATGTTGAAATTCATTTGGTCTAACATTCATATGATCGACCCATATGGCCGACACATGAATATTAAGTAGTTCATTTGGTCGACAGGAAGTGCATGCAACTTACCTGTCGACATTATATTGCAAACAGGGCAAGGATTTTCCCTTGTCTGCAATGTTGTGCAATATTGGAGTTGTAATATATTAGTAGCAGGGGGTGTGGGGGGTGCAGAGGGCACAGTCCCCCCTGCAAAAACGCTAGTGTTAGTTTGCACGTGTTTTTCGATAACTTAAATTTAGACATTTTTTTCGGTATTTTGAACATTCGGTGTAATGACTTTCAATGTTATGAACGTCGACCACGTGAATTTCAACATTTTGATAGTAAACCAGTGGAAGAGCGTCGTCTGTGATTGGATAATCCAGTGAAACTGGAGGTGAAGATGTCAGGAAAGCCTTACTGATGCAAAGAAAATGCGTTTGCTTTTACTTTTAATGTAATTAACATGGGAAGTGCTAGACAGGTTAGGCTGTAGACACAGGTCTAGGTATTCTAAACCAAGAATAATATGGATGATGAGAGGATGGCAGGATAACTATGTCACTGAAGGTAATAGATGTAAGTCTGACAGAGATTTCAAACAGAATGCCTTCTGTTTGACTATAATTTGCAGTTAGGTTCTTCCCCTCTAACCAAGAGAAATATCCTGAATGTGTTCATACTTCATGCTTTCAAATGACGAGCCAGAATGTGCAAGAATTAGGTCATCAGGGGCATAAAGAAGAATGCTGACAATATAAAGGTAGGGAGTTAGTAAAAAGGGAAAAAAGAAAAGGCCCAGGACAGAGCCTTTGGGATATCAGAGTAAAGGATGCAGGGGATGAGATGTTAGAAATGATCATTACCTGGAGTAATCTGTTGGATAAAAATAGCTTGCAATCCTGGCTTCACTTGAAATGTTGGCAAAGTGTAAGGAGCTAAGGAGAAAGTGGTGGTTGGTGCAACTAAAGGCTTTGGAGAGCTCCATAAAGAGGTAGCCCTCAGTCCATGTATGTATGAATTAAACCAGTAAAACAGAAGACAGCGGTTTGAGTACCTTTTCTAGCTGTGAAAATATGTTAAAATCTGAAGAGAATTTGATAGGTGTTTAGAAATTTGGAGGCTTGGAGCTATGCAGCTTTTTGAAGAAGTGTAGTTAGGAAAGGAAGACTGAAGATTGTTCATTTAGGTTTGGGGGAGTGGAAATGGTTCTTTTACAGTCAATGAAAGTGATAACTTGAAAAAATAACAAAGAGACTGAAGTATATAATCACTGTAATGCTTAAAGGACCAAGAGTACAGCCCACCAGATCTTCGCCAGCCATGTTTGGGTAGTTTGTCAGGAAGCTTAACACTTTTTTTGTAACATTCTTCAGATGGAAATGGCTGTAGAGGTCAGGTTAGGGTTAATAAAAGAGTGGTGCAAAACTTGAACAGAAGCATTGGGTGGTTCTGAAATGTTTCAAATTCTTCATGGGATAAGGAATGTGTGGTTGGACATTTTAGCACAGAACAGGCTTCTTTCCAGAAGTGTCTAGGGTTTGTCTACAGAGTAGACTGTTTAGCTCTATAATACAGGATTTTTTGCTTATGAATTTGTTTTGCTTTGTACAGTGATGCCGTCTGCTCTAGAAGAAGCTGTCAGGTTTCATTTCTAGGAAGCTTTGGCTTTGTCCCTGACTTAATAAACATAAGAGATCAATGCTCTTCCAGAGGTTTTTGTGACTTTTCATTAGGCTGAAGACTTTTGAAAATATTTAGGGTAAATAGGTTCTTAGTTTGGAAATGTCAGGCAGCATTTGTGCAGGGAAATGTGAAAATGGAGGTCCAGTCCACTGAATGTTGGTAATTGCTAAATCTGAGTGTAAAACCTGCTCCTAATGATCTGAGGGGTATGAAAGCTTTAAGCATTTTAATGGACATCTACAAAGGACTATGAATACTATTACTGTGGTTAGCGGTAGTCCTTCTGGTATTACTTTCAGATTATGAATTTTGTTAGGAGTTTTAATAAAATGGTGCTCTCATAGGGTATAATTACTTCCTGAGAAATTAGACTAGTTAGTTCTTATCAGCTAGATAGTTCTTTACATCATGACTGAAGGGACCAAAGTTCATATATGATAGCTCCTCAGATTATAGAATTAGTGTTAGTGTAAAAGAGGAGAGAGATGTTTTGGAGACTGGATCTGAAACTAGAGAGGGAGGTGGTGAGTGGTTTGGTAATCCTGTGGAGACAGAAAGAGAGAGAGGTCAGCAATGAACTTACTTGTGGTGGGTGATGTAGCTTGAAGGGAAAAGGACAAGCATTCATTCATCTTCATTCCTAAAATTAGGGCAATTCATGCATTGATACTTATTCTATGGAAGTTTAACATTAAGTTATAGGAGTTGTTTTAAGCTCAACAAGTGAGAGAATGTGAAGGTCACAGGATTATAAAAATCCATGAATGTGGTCAGGTTTAAAGTTAATTTTAATTTCTCCCAGTATTTATAAGGATAAGATCTAATGTTATATCCATTTCTCAATGTATGGGTCTGAGATCCAACCTTGGATTGGGCTTCAGCCACTTATAAGCCTTGGCTCCAGTGCTCTTGCTTGTCTCCTCTACCCATTATCTCTGTGTAGTGAACGAGCTACCTCAGCTCTCATTTGCTGCCATAAGCATTTCACAGATCTTAGTGCTCATGAACATTTATCAAACAGCTCATTAGGAAGATAAATACTTTTCTTTTGGGGATGGCTTTTTTTTTGTTTATCTTTTGTATTCCTCCCCTTTTTATAGTGCTTTCTGCTTATTGCTCCCTACCCTTTTGATCCTTTCTCTCTCTCTCTCTCTCTCTCTTTTCCGTTTATCTTTCTCTGTCTTTCCTTTTTGGGGCTTAGTTAAAAAAATATTGTTTTTAGGGTTATTTTCCTTAAGGCTTACTTTTTTAAGTCATTTACCTCTTTTTTTTTATTTCGTCCATGAGGATAGCAGACAAGCACTCCAAATTCAAAAAATGCATAGCTAGTTCTAACAAACTACCACATTTGGACGCATAAGTGTGTGTATTGCTTAGGGCCTTCACTCCTGGACATCTCCTGCTCTATCTGCAAGGCATTTGGTCAACAAGCAGTTAATGAAAGATGGAATAAGCTAAAAGGGCTCCTTCAGCCTACCAGATGAGAAAAAACCCTCTGGATCAGAAAAGTCTGCTGCGGTTTCTTCTTCTTCTTCCCCTTCTCCATCTCCTTCAAAAAAGATATTGGATCAGAGTCCTTGGATCTGACTGCTGCCCAAATCAGATCTGCATCAGAGCTGCGGCTCCATACTTCCTCAACTCTGATGAGTTCTGTGATGAAGTCTCCAAGCCAAGCCATCAGCATTGATTTCAACAGGGCAGGATTGGATCCGAGATCTTCATATGCCTTCTCCCCCTAAAAGCATCTGTGCTTAATAGTTCATCTCCAGCATCAGCCTCTGATCTCAGCCGAATGGTGTGTAGGGTTGAGCCACCTTTGGGACTTTCAGCTCTGATAGCGAGGCTCCCTGGATCTGTGTTGAGCTCATTCAAGGCTTTCAAGAAAGTACTCACACAACCTAGGGAGAGGTCTAGCCTTTCAGAACCAGATCTAACCCTACACTACAGGATTTCCCAAGGTCTGTAGCCTACTTTCCTTGACCTGTCAGGACAGCCAGATTCCAGGGATCTTGAGTCTCTTCTCCCAGGATAGACTGTGTCAGTTTCTGATTCCTCTCCTGAAAAACCCATAGAAGAGGTAGACAAGAAACACAAGTGGAAGAGGAGACACTAGGATTCTGCTGAGGAATCCCCCACCACAGACACTGATTTTGATGAGAGAGAAGGCTCCCCTAAATCCTCCCTTAAGGGCGTCTCATTCAGAGAAATTCTTGAACTTCTCAGATAGAAAGGGAGATGGTCCAACCAAGTGCCTTCTCTGCAGGAGTTAGTTTTTCATTTTTCAGTTCTGGCCCATCTACTTCTTGGTTAGTCCCTCTAACCAATGAGATGATACACCTGATCTCCTCCTAGGCATGGAAGGAGATAGACACAGCTGATTCTATTCCCAAAAACCCAGCAAGTTTTTGGTTTCTCTCAAAGACTTTCCCTATTGGATCAAGGTTCCACAAGGGTCCCACTGTAGATTCTATGGCAGTAGTGGTAGCCACTAAGAAGGAAATTGCAGAAGAAAGTTCCTCTGTGCATCCACTGAATAGGAAATTGTGTGCCATGGACAGATTTGGGAAGCATGTGTATGCATCATCTACTTTTTCGGTGAGAGAGCTAAATTATTTGGCTCACATTACTCATTTTCAGAGGGATTTGATAAAGGAAATCACCAAATATCTCTCAGGAACCTTGTCTGTGGATCAAAAAAAATCAATTGCTTCACAGTTGGTTAACCTACAGTCTTCATCCAATACCTATGTGTGTCTTATCTCTAATAGCAGAGACGGTGCATCTAGAGCAGCTGGCACAGGTATTTCCATAAGAATGCATGCCTGGATGCAGCCATGTGACTTTGTAAACATTTAAGATGGCCTTCATCAATAACCTACATGATGGATCACCTTTTTTGGTTCTAAGGTTAAAGAGGCGATATCAAGAAGTGAGAAGGATGGTAAATACCTGTCTGCTATAGGGATTAAGTTCTCTACCCCTCAAAGGACCTTCTCCAGGAAAAAGAAGGTAGGGAAGAGAATTGGCTTTATAAATCCCAGGGCTTTGCATCTGATACTTCTGGAAAAAGAGATCCCTGAGGCAGAGGGGGGAAACTCTTATAATGGACATCACCCAAGGGGTCAACATGGCTTACAAAACCAGGGCTTCAGAGGTCCTTTTTCAGAGAAGCCTTTCCAGCACTACTGAACAGTACCCCCAGTGTTGCACTCTGTAGACAATCGGCACTTAGCCCTGCATCCAGCAACTTGGGCATCCATTACTCAAGACAAATGGGTGCAGAGAATCATAACCAGAGGCTGTTTCATTCCTTTTCATACCCTTCCGGCATGTCCAAAGAGATTTCCCGATGTTCCACCCTCACAAAGGGAAGAAGCCACTTCAGAAATAAGAATGCTTCTAAGAAATTGAGTCATCCAAGAGGTCCCTCCAGATCAGGAGAATCCTGAATTTATTCAAGATTTATTTTAGTGCCAAAGAAAAATATGGACCTAAGCCACTTGAACAAGTTTCTGAAACAAAATTCCAGATTCCCGGTATGCCCACTACCAGTTGATCCCTGACACCTTTCAAAGATATTGTTGGCCAGACACACTGGCAGTCAAAACTACTACCTAACAGAACTCTCTTCAACTTGGACCAATAGATACCTGACTAATTAGAACTCAAGACAGCCAGTCTGTATAACCTTTTTCAATCAGCCTATATTTCAGGGTGTATATTACATTATTGAAGTTTCAAAACTTTGAATCTGATATGATTGGCACCATATAAGTAAAGTCTTGAAACACTGAAAATGTAATAAAACACAACAACCTACAAAAGCACCCATTTAAACGCTCTAAGCAGGTGGGCAAGCTCCCCTGCACCCCCCACATCCCCCCTACTTAAATATACCAACTCCGAGATCGCACTACAGTGCAGAAAAGGGAAATCTTCCCTTTCCGCGCTGTATGGAGATCACCATTAAAAGATTTGAAGTTTCAAGACTTCAATCATATGGTGTCGACTATATCAGATTCAAAGTTTTAAAACTTTGATTTTCTGATATAGATCCTATATTTCAAACCTAAGCAAGAGGACAGCTTCTTCTTATATTTTCCATTCTGCATTACCTGCAAGCATTTTTCTTCCTCCATCACCCTATCTGTCAGCCTCAACAGTTCCTTCATGGAAGGGGTTTCTGCTGTCTTCCACCAACTCATTTTGGCCTTCTTTGGCAACAACAGCAATAAACACTGTACTTCTTCCAAACTTACACAGTGGAAACCTTCAATCCCCTCTTCCCCAAAAAATCTTGCCATCGTCAAAGACTGCTCCCTCAAACAGCTCATCCAAGACTAAACATAACTGATTCTTTAATGTGTCTAACAGTTTAAAACTCCAAAAATATTTCCCCATGTGACTTTACTCTCACCATATCACCAGCAATGACCACTTATACCCAGGAACATCTTCTGAATTCTGTCATGGGGGGGGGGGGTGATAAAAATATTTATGCAAACACTTTTAGGTGAAAATTCAAAAGTGTCTATTTCTTATTACCTTGGCTGGTTGCAAGCAGACCAGCTCCTAACCCATCAAATCAATGCTGACATCTTTCAGACTTTTCCAGTCCCTTATCAATCTATAACCCACTGGCTTGTTGTCTTTCTGCCTTAATTTATAAACCATAGTTATGAGTCCCCTATCCAGTATCCTCCCTTTCTAAAAGCCACCACCCACTGAATTAAGGATGGGCAATCCTTCCTCTTCTACATCCCCATTATACTTTGCTTCAGCTTTCTCTTAAAGGCATAATAACATAAAAAATAAGCAGGAAGGTCATATTTCCAAGCAACATGCTGCCATCTCTTGATTTTACCCCGTCACCCAATATTTGTTCCCCAGTACTTCAGACTATTTCTCAGTATACACCATGCCACTTCTACATATCCATCAGCCCTCCTACCCCTGTTCTAAGCACCAATCAGTAAAAGTGCTTCCCTCCATTTGTAAATAAGGGACTCTTCTGAAACATCCAACCTAACACTTTCCCGAAATATCCAGCATCAACCCCATAAAGTCTGCAGGAAGTCCACAGTCCCCAGCCATGGAAACCTCTCCACTGGCATGTCTTTCCACTTGGCTGTAAAATTAAAGGCATTGCACCTAGCGCAAAGGGAAACTTGCACAGAATGAATATACAAATCAAGATCAGGAACTGTCAGCCCCCTCTGCATCTCAGTAGCTTTAACTTCTCCCAATATAGGTTTGCTACCCCCTAACAAAATGTTGCACCCATGCCATCAATATGTTTATTAACTTATTTTCTGGTGGGTGCCAAAAGGCTTGGCCAAATATAAAAAGTGGGGTACCATGTACCACTGCAGGATCTGCACCTCTTAGTCCAGTTGCATAGTCAAATGCTTTATACAAGTTCAACTTTATTTTACTCAGAAGCCCCTCATACACTTTACACCTAGCATTTTCATAAGTATTTGAGAACCATGTGTCCAAGTATTTAAAGTCCTCTTGCCTGAACCAATTTGGATATTTTTCCACGAGCACCCACAACACTCCATATTTAGACCCATAACTCTTGTTTTATCCCAGTTGACCCTATAACCAGTTAAACTTTCAAAGTGGTGCAGTAGGTCAAACAGATGCCCCAACTCTTCCCTGGAGTTACTCATAGTAACACATCATTTGCATACAAGAACATTTTCAGCTCCAACCTACCCCACAAGTAACCTGTCAATCATTCCTCAGAACTGAAGCCAACGGTTCCATGCAAAGTGCAATCTTCAGGACTCCAACAAAATGGAGCTTTTTCCTGAGAGCCGAAATCTCCTGGTCAACAAGGGTAACAGCAAATAGTTGCATCCTTGCATCAGCAGCAGGCATCTGGGCTTTGTGTCTGGTTCTCCTACAGCAAGTTCTGCAGCAGATCAGCATGCTCGGACACCTCAGCCAGAGCATGATCATTATCTGTCATGCATAGCTTGACTTTTTCATTCATTCTCAAGTTAAAAAAAAATCCCTTAATGTGATCTCTCTTACACCATCTGAATCCTATGGGCTAGGATCAGGATTGCCTACCATTCTGGTATTTTGCAGTTAAAAGATTTTTAGGAAGAATCCCATCAGCTTTTTTTTCAGGATTTCAAGTTTTTCTACGTCAAACACTGCCACTAAATAATCCTCCAACGTAGTCCAACTCAAAAAAATGGGAAAATACTATTGTTGCAACCTGCAGTACCATCAGTCAAACAGAAAGCCAGCAGAGGACATGGGAACCTATCCAGTCAGCTCCATGCTTTGAAGCTCAGTATCTTGAAGACAATGTCTATGGCTAGAGATGCCACTTTAAGTGATTTGTCTTCTTCAGGCCTGTGCCCAAACATGATTTATCATTGTAATAGGCTGGAATTGATGTTTAAGAGGGATAATCTGGACATTGCTTTTAATAGCAAACTGACTGTTAAGGACCAGGCTTCAGCTACTTTAAGATCGTCCTGTTTCCATCTTCAGTACATCATTAGATACCTTATTCTGCCTGCAGACTTCCTGTAGTGGTTCGTGTTGTGTTATCTTCTTCACTGGGTTACTGCAATGGCCTGAATCTAGGAATCCCTAACTGTGAATTTCCTTTAGCTGGATCAAAACTCCAAATCTCAGCTACATACTGGGATATCTCATTGCATGCATATTACACTGCTCCTGTTTGAGCTACTTTGCTTGCCAGTACAACAGTGGATCATGTATTTAAAGTTCTACTCACTGCAGGACTTGGGTCCCTTCTGTTTGCTAGAGCCTCTGCCATGGTATTAGCTGCACCATTCCCTGCACTCACCATACAGGGACTGCTGGCTTTGCCATACATGAGACTTGAAAACGTCATGCCTTTGCCTATAAGGGATAACATCTAAGGAATATGTTACCTAGGTGGTTGAGGGAACTCCCCACAATAAGTGCTGTTAAGTCCTCCCCAAAAAGTGACTTACTATCTTATGGCTAATTTATAGCCAGCTTTTCATCATCACTCCCGGCCATTTTGTATTTTTTAACATAGTATTGTTACCATGCCAGTTTTACCATGCATTTTATTTTTACTACTATCTGTCTTTGCCTTGATTTCATTATATGTTATTTTCTTACTTTATAATTTAATTCCTTTCAACTGCATTTGCATCTGTGCTTAGTCATAAACATGCAAATAAACTTGAACTTAATTCCATAGAAGAGGGCAGCCACCTCCTCCTGATTCGGGAATTCCTCAAACTGTTCCTCCTACCTCTCAGTACTGTCTCCAGTCAAAGTTAATGTTTCATCACCCTTGCTGAGAACACCTGAGGAATATCCCACTTTCACATCCTAGATCACAGGATTGTTCCTCCCTGAGGCCATCTGAAAGTCAGTAGCCAAACTCCTCCCAGATGTTGGCTTTACTTTGCTGACTGCTTCAACTGTTACTTTCTTAGTTTCTGGGTACATGTCAGTCAAATCTGGTGCCCCACCCCAACTACTGTTGCATGGAAGGCTTCTTTTTTTTTTCACCTATTTGCTTCCCCCGCCACTGATGTCCACCAATAGGCATCAACCACTTTTCAGCTGTAGTTTGTTGCAACCACCTTAACAACCGAGGCTTTGAGTAGTGTCAATTCAGACTGCAAAGGAACATAGGCACAATACTAGGTAAATGATCATGAAGGCTATACGATAAGTAGCCAGATACACCTTTAAACAGACTCACCTCAAAGTCTGTGCCTCCCTTTTAAAGCACTTAATATTGCTCACCTCCCAAATCGAGCATAGCTGTAGATGACAATCCTGGTGTAAATTTGTGTCTACCCATCCAATCATCAAGAAAGTAAAATAAGTACTTTGCTTGAGCTGCAGTGGTAACTTATTGAATAGGCTAGGAATACATTGAGTTAGGAACCTGTCTTTCCAGTGACTCTTGTTTATTTGTTGGTGAAGATTTGGTCCTAGCACATGTGTTTATAAAGTCACTCATTTTATAAAGAAACAGGACATCAACTTGGGATGAGTCTTTCTTTGCTTAAAAAGTAAAATACAAATCACATCAGGTCAGCCTGTGGACTTCTGGGTATAAAGAGGGTTGTGCTAATCTGATGGGATAGTTGAAAGATTTTAGGCCTTTAATTTTCTTAGTAAGGTATCTTTGGAGCCTATTTTGGATAATATACACCAAAGAGGATATTGCATTCATTGACGTGTCTGATAAAGGAGCAATACATTGGTAGGATGACTTTTTTGTATGTTAAAAATATTACCTTGGAAATTAATTAGGCTAAATAGAAGGATTTCATGACTATTGCGGAAATAAGATGATTGAATAAAAGAGAATTGTCCACATAAGTATACATGTGTCTTCTAACCATGTCTGTCTGAAGAGGAGTACCATTCCTACACTTTAATACCAATGTACTGGTGCAAGTTGTGAAACAGCTTTTTTGCCAACCACTACCACACTGCACTGTTTTGCATTTAGTCTGAGACTGTTTTCAGTACACCAGGTATGTGCATATTCCAGCCCTTGCTGGAGCTTTATAGTTTCAGTGGATGAGCAGATAGCACATGTACAGAGTGCAATCATCAGCAGAGTTGGTTAACTACACTTCTGGGGTATTGGCTTGTATATCTACAAAATAAATGGCAAATAGAAGGCCTAGCATTGATCCCTGTGGTACCCCACTAGTTACAGTTTTGCATTTACAGAGAGTACTAGGAACTTTCATAATATGTGGTCTGTCGGCTAATCAGTTTGAAATCCAACAGCTAACATAGGGGTTAACATTAAATTTGTCTAATTTTTTAACAACACCTTCATGAGTCAGTAGTGAAGAGCCTTGGTCAGCTCACAGACAAGGTGCACTCAGTAACCACTGTCCACAACCTTTGTAACCTTTTCAGAGAAGATGACTATATTCAGGAGATGGGACCTACCTTTCCCAAAACCAGACAGGCTAGGGTGTACATCAATTAAGTTGCCTATGTCTGCAAAAATGAGTTTTGCTATAGGGCTGGTGAGGCTAATGGGCATACAATTGCCTGGTTCTGTAGAAGGGCCACCCTTTTGAAGGGAAATTATTTATTTATTTATTTTTAAAGATTAGTAAGGCCTAGAGTACAAAGGTTTACATAATCTAGTTAGTTTTAGTAGTATACATAAAATATTTTTAGTGGCACTCAGAATATGGACATAGACAGTAGATACCTTCTTATTATAAAAAAAATGTTGCTGTTCCATTTTGGCCTGATAGTGAGAAAAAAATGCCAAAGAAAATGAGATCATATTCACAGGAACAGATTTTCTTGAAATTGATAGGCGTCCTACAACTGTGATGTGTTAGATATAGCTTAAAGTGGTCTATGATTTTGTAAATAGGGCCATATTGGTTTGTTGAGGAAGTGATTTTTTAAAATTAGTTTGAAAGTTTTTAAAGAATCAAATTGTTTGATAGAGTCGGGTAGGGTGTTCCATGGTTTAGCGGATTATGAGTACAGGCTTTGTCCGGCCCTTTCATTGGGTTTGGAAACATTTAGGAGTTGTTTGTTAGTGGACCAAAGATTTCTGGTGGGGGGTGTAGAATTGTAGGAGAGTGTGGAGAGAAGGGCAATTATCTGTGGGTGTAATGAAGGAAGTGGGGGAATTCAAGTCATTTTAATTCATTAATGGCTTGACAGTGGTGAGTTTGGTAAGACAGTCCAATGGCACATTTTGCTATTTTATAATAGCATGATTGTAGTTTGTTGCTTAGGGATGTGTGTAGGTTAGTAAAAATGGGGAAACCATAGAGAAGGGTAGGACGGTATTTAACAGGTTTATTTTTGTGGTTTTATCCATGTATAACTTCTGTCTGTAGAGCTTGTCTAGCTTAAAGTGTTTTTTTTTTTAATTGTGTTTAGAATATGTTGCTCAAAGGATAGTTTATCATTGATAGTAATGCCTAGTAATTTTGCTGACTTCGCTACTTCATTTTCAGTCGTATTATGCGAATAATCGTAATCTCATGTGGAGGTGGTTTAGATGAAAACAATAGTAGTTTGGTTTTTGAGGATTTAGAAGAAGTTGTGCTTCATTTAACCAAATTTCTATGGTTGTAAAGGCCTTTTGTGTTATTTTTTTAGAGGTCTGAGAAGTTATTGGAGAAGGATATGATAGTAGAATCATCAGAGTATTGGATGATTGAACTTTGAAGAGAGACAGAGTGAAGATTATTTGTGAACACATTGAAAAGCAGAGGTCTCTGAATCGACCCCTGTGGGACGCCTGTTTTATTGACTATGTATCCAGATTGTTTGTTTTGCCATTTAACCAATTGTTTGTTGTTCAGATAGTTAGCGAAACAGGTTAAGGGTATGTTGGGAGCACTCTAAAGTTGCAAATCATTGAATTAATTTAATATGTGATGTTGTATCAAATGCTTTGAACAGGCCTAGTAAAAGTACTGATGTTACTAGACCAGTGACCAAAGCCTTGTTCACAGCATCAGTAAAGGACAGTAGGGCTGTTGTAGTACTGTGTGCAGGTCAAAAAATATGTTGGGTGGGGTTAAGGAGATTATCACAGAGGTGTTTTAGTAATTTACTTTGTAAACATATTTTTAATATTTTAGATAAAGGAGAGAGAACGGAAATGGGACAATAGTTAAGTCATATGTATTTCTGCCTTTGTAAAATGGGGTTATAATAGATTTTATTCCAAATTTGAGGGATTACAGACTCTGAGATAGATCTATTAATTAGAATACTGATAGGGTAGGCTATTGCTTTGGCACAAACTTTCAGATATTCGGAGGGGAGGTTGTCAGCAGATAAGGAGCAACGTCTTAGTTTATTAAGCAATCTGAGTATTAGGGAGGTGGGCGTGGGTTTTAGAGAGAATGTGGGAATTGTTGGGGGTGTTGTTGCTTATATCGTTGTGGATTGAGCGGTATATGCTGGAATTCTTAGGATTTGAGTTTGAGATGGTTATCTTGTTGTTGGGGGTTTCACTGATTTGGGGTGTGGGTTTGCTGACAAATTTAAGGATGCTATCTGTGAAGTGGGAGTTGAAAATATGGGATATTTGTTGAGGGTCTTTGTCTGGAAAAGGTGATGGGTCTTGTGTTGTCCTAGGATTAAGGAGTGAAGACTGATTTCCAGAATTTTTGGGGGTTATTTCTTGAACTAGATAATTGTTGTGAGAAGTAGTTTTTTGTATCATTTTTGACTAATGTCATTGCTTTATTATAAACTTGTTTGAAACTAATTTCATTTGTTTGAGTTTTGCTTTTAAAACATTCTTTCCAGGCTTGGTCTCTTAATCTAAGCATTTGTTTATTTGGTTTATTAAGCCAGGGAGCATTAGTGTGTTTTGTTCTTTTGTATCGAAGTGGAGCTAAAGTATTCAGGCTATTAAGGAAGATCTTATTAAAATAGAGTACTGCTTCTTCTAATGGTAAGGATTTTAGTGGGTGTTCTCCAGCCATCAGGTACAAACCCTGTGGGTAGGCTGAGGTTGAACAGTTTACTAGATCACTGATAATGCATACTTAGCACTGATGAGAATGCAGCCTGAAATGTTGTCTGGTCTTGTAGAAATATCAATTCTAGTAGTTGACAGTGATTTTAAGACTTGTTCTAAGGTGATTTAAGAGGAAAATTAATTTTCAGGGATTCTGGGGACAGCAATATAGCTAGGTGGGAAAATCACTGAACTGGTCTGCTAATGTACTGGCTGGAATATGTTATATTATTATAGACAAGCTCAGTGCATTTTAAGACATATTCCTTAACTTCCTGACATAATAGAAGGAAGTTTGTGACTTCCTTTGGAACTATAGCAGCCTTAGGTGTTAAATCCCTTGCGGGTATGTTTCAGTCTGGTTCTGAGGATAGGATGCCTTGCAATCTTTCATTATTTTCCTTCTTTTGTTATCCTATTTATTAATACAGCCAATCCTCACAGAGAATTAAGGCCATGAGGTATTAACTAGCTACTTCCGGGGGCAGAGTGTTTGATTTCCTCAGCCTTTATTTCCCTACTGAGTGACCTTGAGCAAGTCACTTACCCAGACAGTATTTGGGGCAATTGGGAACTTGGGCTAGGCTCCTCATTGTTTTTTTGGATTACATATCTAGTAACTGCCTGTGAACCTATAATACAGATATTCCACCAGAGAGGTTTATTCCTGAATATAAAATTAATTTTAGGCAGAATGGCTACTGACTTTTCTACAAAGCTGTTTAGGCAGTGGTAAATCTCAGGAGTGAATGCAGTAGCCATCAATTGGATCCGTTTGCTGGAGAATGTTGAACATTTTGTATAGGTCTTCTACAAACTGAAGTGGCTTTGCCCTGGAGAAGTCCCTAAAGACAGTCTCATTTGATGGTGAGCTAGGTCTGCTAGGTCTGATTAATGTTAATTAATTAATTAATTGTGGTCAGATTTAACCAAGAATGAGGAAATGCAGAATGGGTAGTTTCACAATCTCCTCTAGTACGTTGATATTAAAGTGTAGGAAATACTATGCATATACATTTTTAGAGGTGAAATGCCAGTGAATACGTGTGTAATTGAAGTCCCCCCCTAGCAATAACGTATATAATTTGATATTTAAGCCCTTAATCATCTACTTCCCAAGGTAGGTGTTGAAAGCTGTTCTGGAAGAAAGAGTTGAATTTATCTCACACAAAACTTCAGCTAGGCAGTCTCTGGACACCTGCCCTGTATGTTTCAGTTTCTGCATTATATTAATAAATACATTTTATTTAGTTAATTTACCTACGTAAGTCCATGTTCGAAAAGTGTGTTCTCCATCTGGTCTACACATGTCCATAACCTCTTGAAGCTGCTATAACTCTATTTCTGACCATTATGTGTATGAGCTTTTCAAATTTCAGGCAATTTGTTTTCTGACATTTCTGGACCCTTTCTGCTGATCTGTTCAGATACAGAGAATAACAGTTCTTAAATCTATATTAGAAACTACCAAACATCATTTGTTATCTGTTTCTATTGTCAAATGTAAAACAAATTCCTCTGGCTTTTAAAATGAAATGTAAGATTTTAGCCTTGGCATCTAAATTTTGTTTTTCTTCCATTGTTTTTTATGCAGTTATTTATTCATGTTACAGTAGTAACCATTCTACAGCAGCTGCATATATCTCTCACTTTGTTGTGCTGAATATTATTAAACAGTTCTGTACCTTTGGAATTTTTCATTCCTTTAAACAGCTGTCAACCTTTTTTTGAAAAAATTCTTGTCTGTTTGAAATATATGTCATTCTGTTTGTCACTAATTTGTTTAAAAATAGTGTTTCTTCCTCAACGATTTAAGAATAAAATAAAGTTTACTACATTTCTATTTGTAATAAATGTTTGGATTTACAGCAAATCAAGCAGTTAAACTACAGCTATACATCAGTTTTTGAAGATTATTTTATTATATTATAGTGAACTGTAAGCAAATTAAACTATTATATACAGACTGTACTCAACATGACCAGTTCTGCATTTAAGCATGGATGCTCATGATGCAAACTACTTTATTCTGTTCTCTTAAAGCTGATATACTCTTTTTTGTTTTTTTCTATTAGCTCACAGTAAGTGATGAGCCAGAAAAACACCAGCTGCTAACAATTTGGACATGAGCAGAGCGGTATTCAAGTGACGTGTTGGCCTCTATGTAACCTTAGAATGGTGGGTGGGTTTAACACTCTCCCTCCCACTGTCTTTGTAGGCACACACTTGAATAATGTCCTCATAAATGGCGTAACCAGCATGTTCCAGTACATGATTACTGCATCGACTCACCACATTGTAATTAATAACAATAATCCTCACAGTTTAATAAAACATCTGCCTTTAGTTAATCACACTGCTATCCTATATAATCATATTACTTTTATTCTAATAACCCCTACAATTTATATTAGGCTTTATACTGTTTTCATAGTAACCATGGCATTTTAATTCCCACTAACACTGCATCTTGACTCTAGGTAACCACTTCCATTTCTTTACTTTTTGTTTAACCACATTCATGTGTACCTGAAACATGTATTTTAACTTTACTTGACTACCGTCTGTTGTCTTACTGTTCATATGTGCATATTTCTCTTACAAAACCTCCATATTTGGTCATTTCATTAGCCGTGGTAATTTGTGACCAGGGTATTTTCACTGTTAATATCTATAAATCTTGAAATGTCAAACATTGAAGCCTCACTGATTTCAAGACGACTATGCTGAGAAACCTTACAATTCGGATACCTTGTAAATGCTTCAGAGATGTTGATTAAATAAAATGATTCACTCTAAAAATGTCCACTGAAAAGGTACATGTTTTGAAATTATGTCTATGCTCAGGCAAATTATATTTGGAAATGTTGATTTATGTAATCACTGCTGTGTTTTGATGTCTTATGCTTCTTTTATTTTTGTTTTTTCAGGTTAGTGAACTGGACACTCAACCCTTTTTCTGCCATAACATAGTTGCACTGAAAGAAAAAAAAATAGTACATATAAATAAGAGAAGAATAAAGTATAACAGTATTAGGCCACGTTAAGAAAATGCAACAGTGGTGAAACGCCAGCACTGCTAGAGTTTTCAGTTGAATCTGGAAAACAAGCTGCTGGTAAGAATAGGAATCAGTTCAGCATATAGCATATAGCATGATAATTATAGGAATCCATCAGAGCAGAGTTACAAAGGGTTGGCAAGCGGGATTGGATAAGAAATTTTCAAAGAAACAATGGGAGGGTATATGTATGGCTCCCAAATAAGCAACAAAGTTAAGATTTGGAATCTAGAATCTTTGCTTGGAAGAGTTTATACCCAAAACAGACTCCAAAGAATGTTCACTCAGGTAGATTGCAAATGTTGGAGATGTGATGGGGAAGAAATAGATAACTGGGAACATATATTTTTGGGAGTGTAATGAGTTTTCAGACTTTAAAAATTCCCTGCAGACTACTGTCAGAAATCCTTGGTGAGCAAATTGGTGTAACTAAAGAAATTATTATTATTATTATTTTGTTGTTTTATTTATTTATTTTTGGAGCTGTAATACAGGATCTTAATTACCTAGACATAGTAAGACCTTACTGAGTTTAATTTTGGTGGCTGCCAAAAAAACAACTACTAGAAAATGGAATTAGAAGTAGCAAATATAGTAACAGAGATAAAAGAACTGAACATGGAATAATTACAAAAGGGTAGGAAGGAGCAAATTACAGAGAATAAAATGGTAATTGTTGGAACAATACATGCAGAAAACATTCATAGGTAGGTACTAGGCTATCAGCCCTGGGGCCTATACAAGCCCAGCCAAAAAGGTACCCTGGCTTTTGCCACCCAAGAAAATAATTTTCCTTTGCTACTGATGAGCAGAGCCACAGAGGTGATCCACGGGGTGAATTTCCTATTTCCCATCCAATCATCAAGATTTTTCTTGAAGAGTGCTAATGAGGAGCTTTGTTTGATATAGATAGGTAGTTTATTCCAGAGTATGGGAAGTCTCTGGGACAGGAATCTATCCCTCCGGCATGTTCTGTTTATTGTGGTGACAAGGTTTAGGTCCCTACAGTGTGTAGCTTGGAGGAATTGGGATTTCTTTAAGTGGAGCATGTCCAACAGCTCTGGGTTTGACATAGCTTTGCATGTTAGGCAGAGATCACCTCTGAGTAGGCGATATGCGACGGAGTAAAGCTGGAGTTTTTTGAGATGGTTCATGAGGGCATCTGTTTGAGGCCAGTAATCCTCTTTGTGAGGTATTTCTGCAGCCTTTCCAGTTGTTGTAAATGTCTTGTGAGGTACATACCAAAAGGGGCATTTTACTCTATGATGGGTCTAATGAGTGATGAGTAGAAGGGAACAATTACCTCTTTTTTTCTGGATGAGAAACCTTTTGAGATGAGGTGTGCCACGTAGAAGGATTTCCTGACTACTGTGGCGATGTCATTATCAAAGGAGAGACTACTGTCCACCTGTGTCCCAAGGTCTCTTGTCACACTTTCGGTGTTAGGTATACTAAAGCCTAATTTGTAGTTCATGGGAACAGAGTTTTTACCAAAGGGGATGACAATGCACTTTTTGGCATTGAGCTTGAGGCCATGGCTTTGACACCAGGCATCTGTCTCAGTGAGGCCTTTTTGTAGGATGTCCACATGGTTAGGAGTTTCGATTATGGCTCCTAGTTTGCAGTCATCTGCAAACTTCGTTAGCCAAAGACCTTCTTTGTTATCCTGCACTTCAGAGAAGTAGACACCAAATAGGAGGGGACTCAGGACTGAACCCTGTGGTACTCCACTTGTCACTGGTCTGAAGTTGGAGTTGGAGTCTGCTACTTTCACAGTGTGGGTTCTGTCAATGAGCCAGTTGGCAACCCATCTTATGACACAGGGATTTATACCTAGTTTAGTGAGTTTATCTATAATTCCAGAGTGGGGGATGATGTCGAAAGCTTTGGCAAGCTCTAGATAGGCTGTGTGAACCACCTTACCCTTGTCTACAGCTTTGGTGACTGCTTCAAAGAAGTCTATCAGATTTAGGAGACATGATCTGCCTTTTACAAATCTGAACTGGGTGGGGTCCAGAGTTTGGAGATTACCAATGTCTTTGTTTATAAGTTCCATGATGATACGTTCCATGGCCTTGCAGACCAGGCTCATCAGGCTAATGGGGCAGTAGTTCTCGGGGTCCGTGGTGGCTCCTCCCTTATGGAGTGGGATAACCATCGCTGTGCACCATTCAGCAGGCACAAAGCCTGAGGTGAGGCTATGATTGAACATGGTACTTAGGTGGGGTGCCAGTTCGTTCTGTAGTTCGTGTAGAACGCAGCCTGGAATGTTGTCTGGTCCCATGGATGCTGTGTTCTTGGCTTTGGAGAGTATGGTTTTTACCTCTGCAGCCGTGATTACAGGAACTTTGCATTCTTCCGGTATAGAGATGGGCTCTTTAGGGGGTGAGAGGGGGCTAAAGTTAGCACTGAACCTATCTGCCAGGATGTTGGCAATATCAGTTGAGTCTGTATATTTAGTGGTATTGTGCTGCAACTCAGAGCAGATCTGAGTGCTGCCATTGAGATTCTTGACATAGCTATAGAATGCTTTGTGATTGTCTTTAGAATCAGTGGCGATTTTGTTTTCATAACTAGCTTTGGAGGATTTTATCAGGGATCGCAGCTACTTACTGAGGCTGACCAGGGAGCTCCTCCACTCATGGGATTTTACTCTCTTTTGCAACGGTTTCTTCCTTCTGTTGTACAGTTTGTTTATGGCAGGGGACCACCAGATTGGCTTCCTTTTTTTGGAGGATAGTGTCTTGGTTCTGTTTAGTATAGCACGATCCATGCACTTATGTAAGTGCATATAAAGTGCAATTGTGTAGGACTCAGTAGTCGTAACTGTATTGTCCATCTGCATGGATGTCATGAAGTTCACCGCTTCTGTATTAAGAAGCATGAAGTTGGCTCTGGAGAAAATTTTTTACCATGGTTTCCTTAATGGGTGGGGGCAGGATGTGGATATCTAGGGTAATTAGCTTATGGTCAGATCGGACCAATGAAACGTTAACTTCAGGTGTGGAACACCGGTCACTCATGTTGGTAATGACTAGATCTAGGATATTGTTGACCCTGGTGGGGGTGAGGATAAGTTGATTCAGGGCACTGGAGTTTATGAATTCCAGAAAGAGCAAAGGAGTTAGTACATGACTAGTTTTCCCAGTTAATGGTGGGGTAGTTGAAATCACCCTTTATTAGGGCGTTTGGTTGAACCCTAATATTTTCCAGTACATCAAGAAAAGAGGAGTGGGAATCCTGGGGCATGGTGGGTGATCTGTATCAGGCTACAATTTGGATTGCAGTTTTGCCCAGAGTTAGTTGCACTTGGATAACCTCGGCTGCATTATGCTGAGCAACTAGCCTGGAGGTGTGGATATTCTTAATGAATATGGACACACCTCCGCCTTTGGTGTTCCGGTCCAGGTTACATGGCTGAAAAGTGTTGTATGAGTTATAGCCTGGTAGTGCAGGGGTGCTCTCTGAAGCCTTGAACCAGGTCTCAGTCACTGCACAGATATCGATGTTCTCCATTTTAAGGAGTGCCTCGAGTGAGTGCATTTTGAGATTTAGACTTCTAGCATTGAGTAGCATCACCCTCAGTTTTTGCTTGCCTGTTCCTGTTACGGTGGTGAATTTGTCATTTGAACTTGCCTAAAAAAGGCATTATAGGGGCGGCAAGAACCTTAGCCAGTATCCGGAATCCCAGGGGTGATAGGTGCAGGCCATCTCTGGCAAAGCATTGTGGTCTGTTGACCATGTCATCCCAGGCAGACAGATACTGGATCATTCTGGAGGAGGAATGAGGTTTAAGGGAAGGCAGGAACTGAATGAGCTATGTAATGTTCGATTAACAGTAACTGTAGAGAAGAGCATAATGTGTAATATTTGCAACTGAAAATGTCATTAGGGTTTGTGTTCAATTATATAAATGTACGATGCCTGTTTCATAAGTAATAATTCAATAAAAATGTTCTTTGTTTAAAGGAAATGCTACAGTGAAATGCATAATACTTATATACATTTACATCTGTTTTGTTATGTGTCAGCATTTGAATTCGGCTAAGGGCAGCCTGGCTGTGTTTGTAAATGCAACAAACGTGTTGCATTAGGACAAGGTATAACAGACAGTGCTGTTAAATGCAAGTTTTTGAATTAGCAGAGCAGTATGCTGAGTGGAGAAGGCAAGTAATGCAGATTATTACCTTACAGCAGTTGGAAAGTAGTTCCTAACCACTGGAGTGCTAACATAATATACTTACTGACAAGACCTGCTCAACGTACGTATTGCAGCAGTGAATGACAGGTGGTAAAAAAGAAAGGAAATATATATGCAATATATAATTATTATTATTAAAATATTTTGTAATACTTTGGAGCTTTTCTCCCCAGGCCTCCACTGTTTTCAGAGTCGGACTTCAAATATCAATAAATAAATGCATGAAAAAACATTATTCTGGTTTGTTTTCTTTTTTCTGTTAATATCTGAGTATCTATGTCTTGGTGATAATTTAATAAAGACATTTAAAAAACATTTATTGTGCATGACAATAAAGATGTAGCACAGCATGATGAGTGAAGCTCTCAATATGTGAGTGCCGTGTTTGTAAAATATGATAAGGAAATCTGTAGTACTTAAGATTTAGTATTATATAAATTAAGGTACGAAAAAAAGGGTGGCTATTACAACAATATGAAACAAACCAATGTTCTTCATTGTGAGGCAGTGGCAGATTTTATGTTTGCCCTGTTACAGATCTTCAGATTTTGATTTATAGAATCAGAAGTCTTTGTGAACTCTGACTTTAAGTGTAGGCAATGGACAGCAAAGGTGTAATCGAATGTTGATTGGTGCAACTCTTTCTCAAGTGAGTTCCTGGCTTGCTTTGTAAAAAGATTACTGACTTTATGGCAGGAGTACAGAAGAGTTGAGACTGCAACTTTCAAATTATAAATGTAAGTGGAAAATGTCACTGATGCTTCCAGCCAGACACCTAAATAGTTAGAGGTATGTTTATTTACCTAGGTTTCCATGTGGCCCACTGATGGCAAAGTTTACTTTGAACATACTGGAGCATTTCTGGGTGCAAGATTCACAGGATCGTAGGATCATAGGCATTACAAGCAATTGAATTGTGATGCCATTTTTGCTTTTAAGTGCATACCCTTAGGCCTTGCGTCTCTTTTCAAAGATGGCATGGGCAGTCATGTCAGAGGTGAATTTATGAACACTCATCCAGTTGTCAAGCTATTTTTAAAATGTGTCAGACTGCTTAACTTGGAAAGTAACTTTATTCTAGAGCAGTGATATGCATTGCTTTACAAGTCTATCCCTCCTCTTTGACATATTTATTTGTTGGAGTAGATTTAGATCTCTAGCTCTAGTGTTAGCTGGACTGTCTAATTTATTGATGTATAAGAGTTCTTGGACTACTGGATCCCTTATAGCACTATAAGCAGGGCACAGGTCACTCCTAAGGACTCCATTTGAAACTGAGTATGAAGAAAAAACATCCAGTCTTTCTTTGTAGTTCATATCTTTTAGGCCCCTGAGCTTTTAGTTACTAACAACTGGGGTCCTTCCAATGGCTTGATATGCTTGGTAGGGTACTTGCCAAAGTGGGCATGATACTCGGTGATGGGCCTGATCAATGTGGAGTACAAGGATGTGGGGACATATTTTGATCTGGAAGAAACATTTTTTTGCTATGAGCTGTGCAAGGTAAAAAGGATTTCCTAACCACCATTGCAACATGATGGTGAAACATATGGGAGCTGTCCACCCCAAGTTTCTTGTGACCTTTTCATTTTGAAGTGGTGTCTATGCTGTAAGCTGGAGCTAGGGGGTACTTACCAAATGCTGCAATGTTGCACATTTTTGGCATTGAGCTTGAGGCCATTTTTAGGACACAAGCATGCATGTATGTCATAGGAGTGGGACTTACCTTACAATCATCTGCTAACTTTGTTAACCAAAGATCCTCATCTGATAACTGGAGATCTGTGAAGTAGATGCAGAACAGCAGAGGTCCCTGCATAACTTGACTTGCACCTTCATGTTCTCAGAAACTGCACTCCTCAACTCTTACTGTGCAAGTCCTGTCTCTAAGGCAGTTGACTAGCTACATAAACACATATAAGTCCTTCAACTTGCTTATATTTGCATGCAGTATGGTATTAAATATATTGGTGAGGTCAACGTGCACCATGCGGTTTGAGTGACCCCCCCCCCCAAAGAAATTTTCAATATTCATTGAACAGGCTCTCCCTTTGATAAAAGCAAACTTCTGGGTGTTGGGTCTGATAAGACTTTTGATATCATAGTTAATTAGGTCAGTTATAATGCTTTCAATTTCAATTTGCATACAAGACCTGTTAGATTGATGGATCTGTAATTCTGAGGGTCTTTGGTGGAGCCACCCTTGTGGACTGGCATCACAACAGTTGTGGAGTAATCCTATGTGACAAATCTATTTGATAGACTCAGGTTAAAGACTGGGTCCAGCAGTGCTTGCTTATTGTTATTAATCTGGCAGTCGTATATGTTGCCAATCCCCATAATCATCATTTTTGGGAGATAGGAAATTCACCCCAGGGATCACTTCTGTGGCTCTGCTTGACAGGGGCACAGGAAAATAATTTTCTTGGGTGGCCAAAGCCAGGGTACTGTTTGGCTAGGCTTATATAGGCCCTAAGGCCAATAGCCTAGTACCTACCTATGAACCTTCAGTGTGTGCTCTTTCCTGATAGTGGCTTGATTCCATAAGTGATAACTGATTTTCGAATAGATGTCTCTGGAGTCAGGTTAAAACTAAATTTATTTTCCAGTATGTCGGCAGTACACACTAGGTAGAAGTAGTTAGTTGTATTATAAATAAGCTCAGAGCAAAGTCAGGTGTTATTTATTATTTATATACGTGTGTATGTGTGTGTGTGTGTGTGTGTGTGTGTGTGTGTGTGTGTGTGTGTGTGTGTGTGTGTGTATGTATATAGATATATATATAGATATATATATATATATATATATATATATATATATATATATATATATATATATATATATATATGTGTGTGTGTGTGTGTGTATAAACACCCACCAGGGTGGCTTGTTTTGAGGGTTTGATTTGGGCTTATTACTATCAGTAATGATGTAATGGGTTTTTCTCATGGTTAGTTGGACATGGCGTAGCTCAAACATGTCTTAATGTTTGACCAGTCTTGAGGTGTGCTTATCCTTTATGAAGATAGATACACCTCCACCTTTTGCTGTTTCATGTTCAGTGGGTGGTCGGAACATGTGAAAGGCATTATAGCCATGCACTGCCAGAGTGCTTTCCATGGCTTTGAACCATGTTTCAGTAACTGCAGAGACATCAGCATTCTCCAGGTTGAGGAAAGCTTCTAAGGAGTGCAGTTCCTTGTAGGGATTCCTAGCATTGAGAAATAACACCTTTAGCTTGTCCTGAATAGGTTTTGCTATGTTGGAACATCTGTCTGTTTGACAATGCCTAAAAAGGCACTATGGGGTGGATAATGTTTTGGCCATTATCCAAAAGCCTAGTGGAGACAGGTGAAGACCATCCCCGGCAAAGCAATATGGCCTGTCAACCATGACCTCCAGGCTGACATGTATATGACCCTTTAGAATGACACCAGTAGCTAAGCCAATTGTTAAACTCGATCATTTTCCCGCCATTCATTAAAGAAACTTGTTCTTGCTGATATGGCTAGATATCTGCTGTGTTTAATCTTAATAGGCACAATGTAAGGAAACACTTATTTAAATAAATATCACTATGTTTACAATGCAATCGTTAGTACTGTTGTAAACATTATTTGCATCACTATTCATACATGCAGACATTATTCTTTATGTGGTAAGATCCACGTTTTTTTTTCTGGTCTTTGTCTTTGCAACTACAGTACAGCATTTCTGTGTGATGCTGACTCTGTATATGTCCTCTGTGTATTTTGTATCTGTTTTCTACATTTGCCAATCAGACCAGGCTCGTGGCTGAAAAGAGTCCATGAACCAGACCATTTACATGGTTAAACTTTGAAATGTCAACATCTATTTGTTAGCATATTCTGATCATTAAAACATATGGTTGACAGGTATGAGAAATTGACAATCCCTGGGATTGTGGAATATGCCCCTGTACCAAGGACTGTGCAATTTCAGAGGTAGCATACAATTAGCAAGGGGTGTGTGGGGGGACAGGGAGACTTGCCCTCCTGTAAAAAACAGTAGTTTTATTTTGCACAGTCCAAGGTTGTGCAGTTGTGCCTTGAAGCATGCATGTTAGGGTGCTGATTTTTTTTTCATCCTTTTGTGGTCAATGTTTTTAGTGTTGATCTATTAAAGTTTAGACAAACTTTATGTGTGCATGTGTATATATATATATATATATATATATATATATATATATATATATATATATATATATATATATAAAAAAGAAATATATGAGTATATATAAATGTATGGATTCATTTAACTTTGTGAAACAGCACTACTGTCGATGTGAATAGTGTTGTCACCAAATGATCGAAATTATGTCCATTGACACGCAACTGTGCATACACCAAGCCCCAGTCTTAGCACATGCAAATACTTTTAAACAAAAACAAAAAGAAAACATAATATTTTGCAGGGGGCAAACCCCCTTGCATCCCATGTTAATTATATATATTAACTCTGATCTCATAATTCTCAGAGAAAAGGCAAATTTGCCAACCCCGAGAATCATCCAATCCACTACTTCTGTCAGCAGGTGTCGACCATCAGTTTAGTCAACCAAATGGTGTTGACAAAGCAAACGTCAATCAAAGCACTGATGTAGCGTAACATCAACTGTCACTTCAGTTGACATACAAAACAGAGAAAAAATCTGACTACACACTTAGCTGCAGATACATCCAGTTGCATCACAAATTATCAGATTATATGCACTTTTATGCATGCATAGTGATCTACACAAAATTCTGCACTACTATTATTTGTATCTGATGTACAGATTGCAAATGTGACAGATATACTCTTTTCCAGATAATATATACAACAGATATACAGTACATCCCTACCAGCACACAACTAAAAACACTGTATTTCTACCTCCACACTCCTAATGTGGTGACTTTTCCCAGGCTCGCCCTTACTTTTATATACTAATGCTTCAGTCACATAACTGTAACTACAGTATAGTTCTCTACATATTGCACTGTGGTCAACTGCAGCACAGTCAACAACTTCAAAAGTCATCTTTTACCACAGTCGAATAAAATACACATTGCAGTTCCAGACTGAGTCAACAAATTACATAGCTGACCAAATGAAGTTTATCCATATACATATATATATATATATATATATATATATATATATATATATATATATATATATAGGTTCATAGGTTGGTACTGAGCTATCTGCCCAAAGGCATATATTAGCCCAGCCATGTTGTGCGGTATTCACCGCCCCTTTAGCAGTTCCCTAGACCCTTGTACTAGGAGCTAGTACCCTTGGCCCCTATCTAGTAGTGCTGTTGGTGTGATCCCCAGTGTGAACTTTCTGTTACCCATCCACTCATCAAGGTTCCTCTTGAAGAGTGATAGTGAGGGACTCTGTCTTATGTACAGCGGGACCCTGTTCCATAGTAAGGGAAGTCTCTGCGAAGGGAATCTATCCCTCCAGCATGTTCTATTCATTGTTGTGTTGAGGCTTATATTCCTAGAGCGTGTAGCTCGAGTAGATTTGGTTTTGCTAAGATGGAGCATGTTCAACAATTATGGGTTGGACATGGCTCTATACGTTAGACAGAGATCGCCGCTGAGAAAGCGGTATGCAACAGAGAACAGTCTTAGCTTTTTCAATCGTTCTGCATAGGGCAACTGTTTGAGGCCAGTAATTCTCTTGGTTAGGTACCTCTGTGGTCTCTCTAGCTGCTGGAGATGTCTAGCCAGGTACATTCCAATTGGTGCATTGTACTCAATAATGGGTCTGATGAGGGAAGAGTAGAGGGGCACCATTACATCCTTAGATCTTGATGCGAACCCTTTCATGATCAGATGGGTCACATAGAAGGATTTTCTAACCCCTTTGGCAACATGGTTATCAAAGGAAAGCTGGCTATCTACTTGGGTCCCTAGATCCCTTATTTCTTCTTCAAATTTCAGGGGATTACCTCCTATGTTGTAGTTTGCGGGTACTCTGTTTTTTCCAAAGGGGATTACTACGCATTTTTTTGCATTTAGCTTGAGACCATGGCTTTGACACCATGGATCAGTCTCATTTAGGCCCTTCTGGAGGATCTCCAAGTCGGCCGGAGACTCTATTATAGCACCCAGTTTGCAGTAGTCCGCAAACTTAATCAGCCACAGCCCTTCCGTGCTTGCCTGTACTTCTGAGAAGTATATGCCAAACAGGAGGGGCCCCAGGACAGAGCCCTGAGGCACACCATTTGTTACTGGTCTGGATTCAGACATAGATATATATATATATATATATATATATATATATATATATATATATATGTATATATATATATATATGTATATATATATATATATATATATATATACACACACACACACACACACACACACACAATATGAAAATATATATATGTATATTTTATATATATAAATATATATATATAAATATATATATATATATATATATATATATATATATATATATTACACTAAAGGACTTAAACAAACTGAAGAACCACAAATATGGCGAGCAAAACTGTAAGCAGAACGCTACGAAACAGATGCAAACTCCCAATAAGTTTAAAATGCGGTTTAATAAACTTTAGTTTATTAAACCGCATTTTAAACTTATTGGGAGTTTGCATCTGTTTCGTAGCGTTCTGCTTACAGTTTCGCTCGCCATATTTGTGGTTCTTATATATATATATATATATATATATATATATATATATATATATATACATATACGTGTGTGTGTGTGTATTTATCATTTATTTATTTTACATTTGGTTACTGGGAAAGTCTGACTGGGTAAGAAACCCATTTTCAGCTGAGGCCCGAGGAGAAAAGCACCAATACAAAGAAAAGGAAAAATGTAGCTTTTATTTAATTAACTACAGAAACAAAAACAGAGAAGAAAAGTCAGTTTACAGAAGAACTAAAAAAAGCATATGCATACATTTTTACATGGAAGGTAAACAAGCATGTCTAAGTATAACTAACATACATAAATGTTTAAGGAGATTAACAATTACATCTACAGACATACATTTTACATATGACATTTAACAAAACATGGCAAGTAGGATATTTCATGAAGGAATTACATAGGTGGGATTGCAATAAAAACAAACCTATATAACTGATCAGGTTATTTGTATAAGTACAGAGATCTTCACTTGTTAGTAGGAGTAGTAGAGAAACATAGTTAAAACCAGAGATAAGGGAGGTGAAGGATGGTAGTGTAGTGAGGAATGGAAAACATAAGATATAGATTCATTAAGAAGATGGTAGGGTGACTCATCAGCAGAGGGAGTTGGTGATTAAGTAGAGTAGAATAGGGGATCTAAGATGAAAGAGGAAAGGTAAAATTAGTGGAGGCAGTAATTGCAATTAAGGTAAAGGTGGAAGAAAGGAGGCAAGTGGGGAGAAAGTAGGAGTTCACTAATTAAACTAGGGTAAAGTAAAGGGTCTAGGAGTCAGCCTGATTAGGAACAGGGACAGATATGTGCCCTGTGTAGAAAGTATTTTAGTTTATATTTGAATTTCTTAAAGTTAGAGGTAGTTCTGATATCTAAGGGCAGTGAGTTCCATATTTGGAGTATATACATTGTCCGGCAGGTTTGTTTGGTTTATGTAGTGTTAGAAGTTGTTTGTCTTCAGAGCAGAGAGAACAGCTGGGGATGTAGATTTGGACTATTGAATTTAAGGCTGGACAGACCTCAGGTTTGTAGATAATTTTATGGGCAATTGTTAGTTGGAGGTAGTGTAGATGTTATGGGAGTGCAAGCCAGTTAAGGGAGATAAGAGCAGAACAGTGGTGTTTTTAGTATGATACGCCTGTTGCAAATTTAGCAATTTTGTTACAGCAGGACTAGAGCTTATTTTTTAGTGTATTCTGGAGGATAGTTAAATGGGTGCATCATATAGCAAGGAGGGTAGCAAGTAGGTTGTGGTTAATGTTGTTTTGGTGGCTGTATCCATGAAATATTTGTGCCAATAGAGCATCCCTAGTTTGTAGTGTGTTTTTTTGGCAGTGTTATGTATATGAACATCAAAGGTAAGTTTATTATATATTGTTATTCCTAGTAATTTGGTGTATGGGACCACTTCAAAATATAAAGTCAGTTGAGAGTGCCCTTGGTGTAAAAAGGAGTTGTTTGTGTAATAGTTGAGCATTATTCCACCAGGACTCGATGAAGGAGAAGGCATTTTGGGTTATTTGTCTGAGGTGTACTATGCTGTTGAAAGAGGAGATGAGAGTTGAGTCGTCAGCGTATTGGATTAGGAAACTTTGTCAAGAGGCAGTATGGAGATTATTTATGAAGGTGTTGAAGAGGAAGAGTCATAGGATGATCCTTGTGGAACTCCCATTTTATTGGTTAGAAATTGAGAGAGTGACAGACTTGCCATTTTACGCATTGTTGTCTGTTAAATATGTAGCTAGAAAACCACTGTAGAGAGAGACCAGAAAAGCCAAGAGAAGAAAGTTTCTGTAAGAGTTTAGGGTGTGAGACAGTATCAAAAGCGTTCAATAGATCAAGAAATAGTGCTGAAGTTAGTTGGCTGGAGGCTCTTGCTTTGTTAATTATGTCCATGAAGGATATTATTGCGGATGTTGTACTATGAGCTGGTCTAAAGCCTTGTTAGGTAGGTGTTAGTAGTTCATTATGGATAAGGTGGTCAAGGAGTTGTTTATATACACGTTTCTAAGAGTTTAGAGAGATGAGATAGGATGGCAATGGGGCGGGCATTAGACAGTTCAGTAGAATTTCCTCCTTTGTGTAATGGGGTTATGAATGATTTTTTCCAAAGGGAGAGGATGTGGGATTCTATGATGGATCTATTGATGCGAATAATAACTGGGTAGGCAATGGCATCAGCAGCAATTTTCAAGTGTTTGGCTAGAAAGT